>NC_047103.1:136392058-136692058 GCF_902500255.1 Thalassophryne amazonica | reverse complement strand
TCTGCAGCGCGGCTTTGCTTTGAACCTTGAACCAATCGAAGCAGTGGTTCGCAGATTGAAGCAATGCTTCGATCGATTGCTTCATTTATTTATTTCTTTCGCTTAATTTTCCCCCGCTAAAACCCTAAAGAGCATACGTCTGTGAGTATTATTTACCTTTTCTATGTTAAACCAACCTGTTATGGTCTTCTGAAACAGTTGATAGATGTATTTTATAACATAAAAATGGGAGCGATGCTAACGCGTTAGCATGTCTATGGCATTTTCAGTGTTAAAAGTTAGCATTTAGCAATTGCAGCCGTCGTCACGTTCGGGTGCATTTGTTTTCAAATTGTAACATTCTTTAAATTTATTTTTGCTTATATATTAATAATCTAATGATTATTATATACAATTTTAGAGAAAGAGACAAAAATAACCTGAATAGAAACACAACAGAAAATATATAATAGGAACTAACAATGAACATATATAAATAAATAAATACATACATACAGAAATAAATGTTTCCTGTGAACACCTAGTGACTCTCACACCTCCATTTCATCCCTGTCTTATTTAAGTTTGACAGTTTGTTTTGGTCAAACCATATTTTCAGTTTGTTAATTTCTTTAGTGATTTCCTCCAGAACTATCTGCCAAACTAGAAAACTGCTGCATCGTAGTAAGAGCAGAATACTACTGGAATGAATTTGAATAAGGAAAGTTGTATTTTTTTTTTTCTCGCCTAAATGGATTCAGCACTCACTCCAGTTTATCGTCTGGAATAGTCCCAGATTGCATTTCAGAGCTTCTAGAATTGAAACATTTTCGTGCACGTGGTGTTGGGCGGTAATTTTTGGTTTCAGCTTTTTTTGTTTTTCACCACTTTCATCCCTGAATATGAGTTGTAATTCACTTTTGTGCGGATTAAAGTTACTAACTGGGACTCCTGTCTTGTTGCGAGAAAGAAACGAGAATCGTCCTCCGTTCTGTTCACACAGCTCCAAACGTTGCGCGGCTCTCTGACAAGTCAAGATAGAACGATAGAGTCCAGTCTGAATTAATAACTTCAAAGCGAAACACAGTTTTGTTTATTTTTATTTATGTCCACAGATCAAGGATACAGTGACCAATTTCATATTTATTTACTTTAAGACTCAAGGAAATACATAGAAAACCTGTAAAGCCTACTTTTAGTACAAAATTCACGAGGTATCGATAAGGATTCGGATCGATAAGCAGAATCGATAATGGCATCGATATCGATAAAATCTTATCAATACCCATCCCTACTCCTAAATTCTACACACTGTAGCTTTAAAATACTGCAGATGCAGCCTCAAAGTGATTCTTGTTTTTCTTTTCAGAATGTTGCTTCTTATTCCGAACTGCGGCAGAACTCGGAATCAGTCTCAATCAGAGCCTGGGTTGGTCTGAACTGTCGACCTGATAATCATTTTGTTGAGGTGGTAACACTTTCTATGGTGTTGTGTTTCCTCACAGGGCCTGGCCTTGCCTTCATCGCCTACCCCAGAGCTGTAGCCATGATGCCTTTACCTCAACTCTGGGCTGTCTGCTTCTTCCTCATGATCATCATGCTGGGTTTGGACTCAGAAGTAAACAGTGGTTGATAATTTACAATACAAATTACAAATTAAATTTATCCTCCAACTACTCACATATTAACAAACCATGTGAGCAAGATTCCAGCACACCTGCACAATCATGATAACCCGGTCGACCCTCTGCTCTCTTCTGCAGTTTGTGAGTCTGGAGGCCCTGATGACGTGTGTGACAGACTTGTACCCACAGTTGATCAGACGAGGTCACCGCAGAGAGCTGCTGCTGCTGTTTATCTGCCTTGTCTGCTTCCTTGTAGGCCTGGTCATGGTCACACCGGTATGTCATGTTGGATTTGTGGCTGTGTTTTTGGTTTGTTTTCGTATGAAAGTACACATGATTCCCAAACCTCTTTGGACTTTGTGATGAAAAATAATGCTGTTCTCTCTGTCTTGTGTGCAGGGCGGTCTGTATGTCTTTCAGATCTATGATCATTTCTCCTGCAGTGGAGCCAGCCTGATGCTACTCTCTATCTTCCAGTCTCTGGCCATCGGCTGGGTCTATGGTTTGAATCCCACCTCCTTCTTTGCTCTCCTCCTCTGTTTTGGCTTCAGGGACCTGAAAGTTTTGTTCTTTCTGGCCTTGTTCATACAGGAGTCGCATATGACATTATGTATATAGGGCAAAATACGTCAGGTGGCAACATGTGTCAGCATATATAGTGTAGAGTAAGACACCTCAATGCTTCTGCAGTATTTCTACATCCTCAATACATAACGCTACTCCTGTGTCAGGAGGTTTCAACAGTGTTTATAAACAGTATTTTCCAGCACACAGTAAAATCACCAGTGTTAAATTAACACTGCCAGTGTACATATGGGCCTTCTCTGATGAGAGTAGGACCATATGCCATCAGCATGTGGCACTGTCACATATTGGTGTCTATCTTGGATATGACGGCAAAATTCTGTGTAGTGTTTGCCAATTTTATATCAACCATGTAGTACTCCATGCATCTCTTGTGTTCAGTTCACTCATGCATTAGAACTATACACTATGCTATACGCAATACATGCCTTCGTATGAAGGAAGCTCATAGTGGACCTCTTCAGCGTTTGTGAAGTACGTAGTTTGGATTAAAATTGTATTACTGTATTTTCTGAAGTATGTCACACCTATCAAAAATATGTCTTAAAGTAAAAACAAAACAACATACAGGTGCATCTAAAAAAAATTGATTATCTTGAAAAAGTTCAATATTTTTGTCATGTACGAGGTCTGTTAGAAAAGTATCCGACGTTTTTATTTTTTCAAAAACCATATGGATTTGAATCACGTGTGATTGCATCAGCCAAGCTTGAACCTTTGTGCGCATGCGTGAGTTTTTCCATGCCTGTCGGTTGCATCATTCACCTGTGAGCAGGCTTTGAGTGAGGAGTGGTCCACCCCCTCGGCGGATTTTCATTGTCAGGAAATGGCAGAATGATTTGAGCTTTTTTTCCATCAGAATTTTTTCAGAAACTGTGAGAGACCTCCAGGTGGACACCGTTCGGAAAATTAATATGGCTTTCATGGACGATTTTATGGGGATTACACAGATTAAGGAGTGATCCAGATGGTTTAAAGACCGCCCACAACTGCTGAGAGCGCGGTGCACTCCCAGCCCCCATCGACAGGCTGACACCCCGCTGGAACAACCAGATCATTTCCAACGTGAAGGCTTTGTTGATCCGGGACCTCGTCTGACTTTCACAAAAGGCTGAAGATGTGGACATCAGCACTTTTTCGGTACATTCCACCGTTACAGGAGTTTTTTTTCATGGAAAGAAAAGCGGAGGAATGCGCCACGGAGCCGTTCATTACGCGGGATAAAACCACCTCGGTGTTGGTCTCACAGGACAGCTTAAAGGTGGATTTCAGATGGATTCCGGTTGCTTTTCAGTCGTGTGATTATCCGATTGTGATTGTGCATGAGCTGGACCTGCCCCAACATGTCCTGGAAGGCTTCATCACGGTGTTGCTTTGCGCCATGCAGCTCCACCGCGACGCGCGGAATTCCTCCGCATGTCTGTCTCAATGTGCCGAAAAAATGCTGATGTCCACTCTTTTCACAATTCCTGTGCTAGTCAGACGACATACCGGATCAAGACAGCGTCCAGTTTAGAAATGAACGGCACATTCCACTGTTACAGGAGTTTTTGTCATGGAAAGAGGAGCGGAGGGACGCGCCACGGAACTGTTCATTACGCGGGACAAAACCACCTCGGTGTTGGTCTCACAGGACGGCTTAAAGGTGGATTTCAGACGGCTGTCGGTTGCTTTTCAGTCGTGTGATTATCTGATTGTGATTGTGCATGAGCTGGACCTGCCCCAACATGTCCTGGAAGGCTTCATCACGGCGTTGCTTTGCGCCATGCAGCTCCATCGCGACGCGCGGCAAATAACGCAACCGACAGGCGTGAAAAAACTCACGCATGCGAACGAAGGTTCAAGCTTGGCTGATGCAATCACACGTGATTCAAATCCATATGGTTTTTGAAAAAAATAAAAAGGTCGGATATTTTTCTAACAGATCTCATATTTCAGAACATGAAAACTTGAAAAAACTAATTACATATAAACAAAATATTTAAAGGATTTTTGAATTTTATTTTTAGAATTATGGCCTACAACACACAAAATAGAAAAATTGTATCTGAAACTACAACCCCAATTCCAATGAAGTTGGAATGTTGTGTAAAATGTAAATAAAAACAATACAATGATTTGCAAATCCTCATCAAACTATATTCAATTGAATACACCACAAAGACAAGATATTTAATGTTCAAACTGATAAACTTTATTGTTTTTGTGCAAATATTTGCTCATTTTGAAATGGATGCCTGCAAAACGTTTCAAAATAGTTGGGACAAAAGACTGCGAAAGTTGATGAATGCTCAAAGAACACCTGTTTGGAACATTCCACAGGTGAACAGGTTAATTGGAAACAGGTGAGTGTCATGATTGGGGATAAAAGGAGCATCCCCAAAAATCAGCCATTCACAAGCAAAGATGGGGCGAGGATCACTACTTTGTGAACAACTGTGTGAAAAATACTCCAACAGTTTAATAACAATGTTTCTCAACTTTCAGTTGCAAGGAATTTAGGGATTCCATTATCTACAGTCCATAATATAATCAGAAGAGTCAGAGAATCTGGAGAACGTTCTGCACATAAGCGGCAAGGCTGAAAACCAACATTGAATGCCCATGACCTTCATTCCCTCAGGTGGCACTATATTAAAAACCAGCATCGTTGTGTAAAGGACCTTACCACGTGGGCCCAAGAACACGTCAAAAAAACACTGTAAGTTAGTCGCTACATCTACAAGTGCAAGTTTAAAACTCTACTATGCAAAGTGAAAGCCATACATCAACAACACCGAGAAACGCCATTGCCTTTTCTGGGCCCAAGCTGATTTGAAATGGACAGACGCAAAGTGGAAAAGTGTGCTGTGGTCTGATGAGTCCACATTTCAAATTGTTTTTGGAAATCATGGACGTTGTGTCCTCCGGACAAAAGAGGAAAACGACCATCCAGATTGTTACCAGCTCAAAGTTCAAAAGCCAGCATCTGTGATGGTATGGGGGTGTGCTAGTGCCCATGGCATGGGCAACTTACACATCTGTGATCTCACCATCAGTGCTGAAAGGTACATCCAGGTTTTGGAGCAACACATGCTGCCATCCAAGCAACGTCTTTTTCAGGGACGTCCCTGCTTATTTCAGCAAGACAATGCCAAGCCACATTCTGCACGTGTTACAACAGCGTGGCTTCGTAGTAAAATTCCACCTACAAAGCATCAACAATTAGTGTCCTTAGTTCCCAAATGCTTATTGAGTGTTGTTAGAAGGAACGGTGATGTAACACAGTGGTAAACATACCAATGTCTCAGCTTTTTTGAAATGTGTTGCAGGCATCCATTTCAAAATGAGCAAATATTTGCACAAAAACAAAAAAGTCTAGCAGTTTGAACATTAAATATCTTGTCTTTATGGTGTATTTACACAACGTCCCAAATTAATTGGAATTGGAGTTGTAATGGAATATTTGATTTCAAGTCACTATTTCTGCAGTATAAAACCCATTAATCTCTCATTCTGGTTCAGTATACACAACCATAATCACAGGGAAGACTGTTGGCTTGGCAGTAAGCAGTAAGGAAGGTAAGCCACAGAAAGTCATTGCTGAAAGGGCTGGCTGTTCATAGAGTGTTAGATCAATGTAAAGTTGATTAGAAGGGAAGAGTGTTGTAGCAGGGATGACCACAGCCTTGAGAAGATAGTCAGGCAAAGCAAATTCAAGAATGTGGTGCAGCTTCACAAAGAGTGGATAGAGACTGGAGTCAGTGCATCAAGAGCCAGCACACATAGACATGCCCAGGAAATGGGATACAAATGTCACATTCCTAGTGTGAAGTCACTCCTGAACCAGAGACTATGTCAAAAGCGTCTTCTCTGGGCAAAGTACAAAATAGTAAAAAAACAACAGAATCAGTCGTCCGGAAATAACTGCACCAAAGGTATGAGTTCACCCGCAGTAAATCAACAGGGTAGCAGAGAGAATATGAAGGTAATTGCCAGCACATAGCATTGAGCTCCACTAACAGAGCCAGATTTTAGAATATGTGAGGCTGAGATCTGTTCTCCTTGTAGTATGATACGTTAAAGGCATGGGAAGGTCATGAGATACTAGGGGAGCTATGACCACTACCTTTGCACCCCCCCCCAGGACTAAACTAAACCAACTTTTTTAGGTTCCTTAGATGACCCCCCCCCCCCCCCCCAAAAAAAAAACAATCAGAATGTTCCCAAAAATAAAACCTGGCCTCAAGCCAGTTATCCAAGATGGCGTCCAAGATTGCCGCCAAAATAGGGTTTTTCACTAAAACACCTTTAAACAACATATAAACAATTTAAATATCACAGAGATTCAATGATAAGGTTCTATTAGTGGCCATTTTGAGTGCCATTTTGAATCTTAAACCCATGACTGAATTTAGTTTAGGCACAAATGAGTTTGGGCAAGCAACACGACTTGTTACAATCACTGAAAAATACGGGTTTTTTTTTTTTTTTGGTAACACTGCGAGGATTCACAAATTTTACAATAAGACGGACAATTATGAGAACCAGGGCTGTTATAGCCCTCGTAGCAAAAATCACATACATATTTCACCCCCAAAAATTGTTTAAGATTTGTGACCCCATAATAGTGATTTTTAAACAGAAAAACAAAAACTGTTTTCTGCTGCATCGGCATTCCTGTTTGGAATTTTGCCAGCTTTCTCTCCCTTCAGGTCTGAAGAACACCACAATTTTGCAGCCCAGAGCGCTTTCAAATTTTGCCACCTGATCTAAAGATACTGACATAGCAGCTGTTAACTCCACGCTAATTTGTAATGCGTGTCCTCGCTCCTCTGATTCCTGCATGGTCAGATGAGGATTCAATAACTGGACGAGGTTTATCACAAAACATAAACTGTTCTCGGGATTATACACGATATTAAGGCATCCGGATTTTTTCTTTATAACCTTGTGATGCAGGAGATCATCTATTTTACGCTTCCCTGATCCGATCTGGTTGTGGATGACTTGGACCACTAATTCCAGAGAGCCGTCAGATTAAACATTGGAATTCGATTGGATCAATCATTCTAGCAAATTTTGGAAGGCCGTCACATCGGCTCCATCATTGTATGAGGTGATCAAAGCAGCGTCGTTGTAGACGGAATCCCCATGAATTTCCATTTGGATAAAGTCCCCGGCCTTGGCGTGTGTTAAAGCTTTTTCAACTGAGTTTTGGAGCCTTCCTATTACATTACGAGGCTGCCTGATTTCGATATTGTTAAAAGCTGGTCTCCTGATAAGATTAGTGGGGGATCAGTGCTACACCCTAGTCGCGCATCATCAGTGCTTTCCATCAAAACAGACAACGCAGCGTTTATCAGAGTTAAACGCGTCCTTATTTTGGGGGACTTTTTCATATGCCCGTTTGATTGAGTGGTGTCACAATGAAAATCTACTGTCTTTCGCCTCCGGTACCATCGCGGGATATGGAGGCGAGACCCGCAAAGAATCCCAGTCATTAAAAATATATAAACCTCTCTCAGCATCCATGGAGCTCTGGGGCTTCAATTGCCGAGACGTGCGGTGCTGTGGATTTTGCCGCAAGAAGTCTGTCCTTGCAGCAACAGGTGTACCAGCCGCTTCGCATTAAAACAGCGAGCGTAATCTCAGGACTTGTGCCAAGTGTGCTGCAGCTCCATTCAGTAGACAGAGAGGTGATGCCGGTATTGTGCGCTGAATCTGGCACAACACCGGCTACAAAGCAGACACGGGCAGTGGTGGTTAACGAGCTCGTTAATGAGCCTGCAGACTCAATAAGCGCAGCGGAGGCAGAGAGCAGGAGAGGAAGAACGGCGCCCGCTGTTGATGTCGTTGCTGATCTGAGCACACAGATCTGTATCTCACATTCATTGCATTACATTACTTTTGGATGTTGAAACCAGGACGTGTATAAGTAACATTACTAACAGATAAAATCAATTTCAATGCGGGATCGGACTGAAGGCGGGAGCACGTCGTCTTGTCCCTGACGTCATGGAAATGATACGTCTGTACAAACTGTTTTCATAGAGGGCTAAAGTTTAGCTGCAAATTTGTCATTTTTAAACAAAGATTTCTCCACTGAATTACAAATTTGGGCTTACAGATTTACTTTACTGCATTCACAAGGGTCTTATAAATACATATCAGCTATTTCTTTCTGAAATCTGACCACATTTATTTCAATGCAGGTCTACTTTAATCAGTCTCAAATCATTAATCAGTCTCAAATCTGAAATCATAACTTTTACGATAAGATTGACCAACACTGTTTCCACTTGAACACATTGAAGAAAAAAAACAAAAAAACAGCAGGCATACAAATATACAAGGAAAATGAACAGTTTATTTGCATTTTGAGTGCTTAAATGCTTCTTGTGGCTCCAAAATTTTGTGGAACCAGATTAAAAGTCCTTGTGAATTTAGGAAAAGTTAAGTTTTGAAAGCGACATTGTAAAGTTACATAAAAGGATAAAAGACACTTTTCTGCAAATTCATTGTTATTCTGAAAAGCTACGCTAGGAAGTTATCTTATGAAAGTGAAAATCTTGACAAGCCTTAAAAAGGGTTACCAGGCTGGCAGATTGTTATCAAAAGTTACCAAAAGTCATGAAACAAAGCATGAACAAAGAGTCACATGGTAGCTTTAGTTACATGAGGCTTGGCGGCTTGGGGCCTTGTTAGCCAAAAAACAAAATTAAGCTCTTGTCAGAAGAGCAGATAAGAGGAGAAGAGGGCAGAAGAGAAGAGCCAAAAGAAGGGAAGACAGTGAAGGGGGTCAGTTCTGAAACTTTTAAAGGGGACCCCACATAATAAACTCCACCCACTTGGTGTATGTAATTTCACATATGTAAAATCAGAGGAGTTAACATGTTTAAAGACATTAAATATATTGACATACATGTTGTTCTTAGGTTTTCTTAAACTACCACACATGAGCGTTTTCTGGACTAAATTTTACAAACCATTGATTAAAACTAAATAATTCACCATAGCAAAGTATAAATAATTCAAGAATCACATTTAACATACCATGTTATAATGGGAACACATATCAGGTTAAATGGAATATACGAGTATGCAAAGCGTTTTTCTGATTAAACATAGCATGGAGGACATTAGAACTTTCATATGTAGATAAAATAATGTTCTTTGTGACATAAGGTGGTTGTGTGCTTCAAACTGAGACCTGTAGGATAAACTGGTTAACAAGGCTTAGTTTATGGTCTTCTTATCCTAAGTAGATATCCTGGCAGGTCTGGGAAGCTTATCTTTTTGACGCTTGGCAATTAAAATGTCCTATAATTTTGACTGTCCGGCATTTCACTGAAAAGTAGAGTTTCAGGGATATTGAAGAACTCTAACTTCGGGACCCTGGACAGTGCAGCTGGAGGAAGTTTTTGTGAGATATTTTTGGTTGGAGACCAGGAATTTCAAGTCAGAAGTGAAAACAACAGTCATTTCAATTGAAACAACAGCCCTCTTGGAGAAAATAATTAATACTCTTATTTAATTAATTCTACCAACATTCACAGATCTCCGCTACACTGGGATGTATGATACATGAGCCTAAGTTAAGCGTTATCTGGTCAAACTGATGTTCATGTCTCACTGGACCAAGGACCATCATTTTGGTCTTGTCTGAGTTTAAAAGTAAGGTGGACAGCCACCTTTTCGCAACACAATCCTCAAAAGCAAGGGTGGGCAACAAGGTCCAAAACACTGCAGGTTTTGCTTGCAAACAGTAACCTCAGAGGGTGGGACACTGATGAGCGTCTCCCCTGAACATAAAGACCCGATCATCAATGAAATCACCTGCTGTGACACCTGATCGTTAATGAAATCACTTGCTGAAGTGATTGGTTGCAAGGAAATCCTGCAGTGTCTCGGCCCTTCAAGGAACATGATTGCCCACCCCTGCTCTAAAATCTTTATGTGTATGAGATTACCAGCAATTATTTGCATGTACAACCCTGTGTCTTCAGCATAGCAATTAAAAGTACTCCTATAACGCTGCAGTTTATGCCCAAGGGGTGATATAAAAAGGGAGGATATAGCGAGAGACCTAAGATGGACCCATGTGGAACCCCATATTTCATGTCAACAAGGTTAGAGTTGTGGCCCCTTCACACATAACATGATTGAGGCCGAATGGCGAACGAAGGAGGATTCAAGTACCATTTGTGAAAAATCGGAGCCACCTATCACCTCGTATAGCAGTCCCCACAACCATTCGGACACAGCACATGCACTCTTCATTCACGTCGCTCACGCTGGAAGCTCATTCGAATGACGGGCAAGATGAGGTCACACTACCCCATGATCATGCTCACAACATTCGCATGGCATGTCGAATTCAGGTCGGACACATCTTGTAGCGGCCAAGGGGCTGCACATAATCATCGGCCACATCGAACCCTGGCCGAATGGCGCAGTCGAGGCAGCCTTCACACCAGCGGCTGAATGACAGCAAATAGCATGCGAGTGCCATTCGACCCACTCTTGACCGGAGTCCAGGTGCCACCCATGAACATGCACACAACGAGGACCAGAAAAACTAAAGCCTTGCTGTCTACAAAACTGCACAAGCCACCTATTCAATGACATCAGCCTACTAAATGCCTCATCATACCCCAAGAGGAGAGGGGACCAGAGTTATTAAGTGATGCTGACACGTTTTTCTGTCAAGCTCACAAGTCCTCTCTTTGCCCATTTTTGTTACCTCAGATTGCTTCATGTTGTAATATCATTTACGCCAACATGAGGCTATATCTCATGTATCTCTATGTGGCTATATCTAGTGTCATGTTAATTTGTCTGACTCTCCTTGTGCAACGTCAGCACCCTAAGGTGATTAGTAAGATTGCATCACTGTGTGACACTTGAGTAAATGCTAACCCTAACCATAACCTTGACCATAACCATCATGTTAACCATAACCAAAACAAAGACAAATGTTCCCTGATTCCATGCCAGAGAGAAATGACACAACTGTCAAAACGATTCTCCCCACTTGTCACTAAATAATGCAGCTGGGATCCCTAACTTGTCATGTTATGACAAAAAGGGGTACTGACCAAGTGTAAAAATGTGAGTTGGCAGTGAGAATATATAGCGCTGAAATAACTCCAATACATCCGGATATCGGTTTCATACCAGATATACATGCACTCTGGACCCAAATCTTGGATGAGTTTGGAACTAATATATAAACCTATGTTTGATTCCCAGTCAAGCTCAGTGTCTGTTACCTCAGCCCAGTGACGAAATTAGTCAAATTTTCATGATGGGGTTTCACTATTCCTAACTCTACTCCTACCCCGACCCTAACCTTAACCATAACCTAATCTTACTCTTTCCCCCCACCCTAACCATAACCACCCCCGACCCCCCCGCCTCACTTTTAATTTTGTGCAGCCATCACGGAATGAATTAGAATGAATTTGTGCTGCTGTGACAAAAATGAGGCGCTTTTCGTCACATCACAAACCAGTAGATTAATGTATATTTCGTGCTGCTGAATCACGACTTGCCGTGAGATTAGGTTGGTTACCTTGGATAAATAACTTCTTCTGCATAAACTAATCTGGGTCCACCATCGATAGGGAATTGTAGACTCTTTTGTGCTTCACGTTATGGTGCAGTTAAAAGTAGGTTATGGTCCAAAGCTTGTTGCTGCAATAACTCATCAACACTTCGGATGCAAATTCTGGGACAAAATTGTGAACAAGTTGCAACATGATTGTTCAATGATCTTTGTGATCTCTGTAAACTTGTTAAAATTAGGTCATGTTCAGAACCTTATCAGCTCAGTAATTCATCAACACTCCCAGGTGTCGCTTCCATATTGGATGCACATACGCTGGACCTAAATCTTGAATGTGTTTGTGAGCGCACTGCCTCCAGTAACCAAGTTATATGTAGAGCACAATCAAAAATGTGTTGCCACCATAACGCAAACACTTGCCTCGACTTATCAACACTTACACAGGTAGGGAAAAAGTGTGATACTTTACTGAATAATTTCCATTTGTCAAAATGTTCTGATGTGTTCCCACGGCTTGAAAGTGATATGAATAGGTTGTTTCATTTCAACTGTGAATAAATTACTGCTTCTCCTACAACCCCAATTCCAATGAAGTTGGGACATTGTGTAAAATGTAAATAAAAACAGAATACAATGATTTGCAAATCCTCTTCAACCTATATTCAGTTGAATACACCACAAAGACAATATATTTAATGCTCAAACTGATAGACTTTGTTGTTTTTGTGAAAATATTTGCTCATTTTGAAATGGATGCCTACAACACATTTCAAAAAAGTTGGGACGGGGCAACAAAAGACTGGGAAAGTTGATGAATGCTCAAAGAACACCTAATTGGAAACACGTGAGTGTCATGATTTGGAATAAAAGGAGCATCCCCAAAAGGCTCAGCCATTCACAAGCAATGATGGGGCGAGGATCACCACTTTGTGAACAACTGCATGAAAAAAATAGTCCAACAGTTTAAGAACAATGTTTCTCAACGTACAATTGCAACGAATTTAGGGATTCCATCATCTACAGTGAATAATATAATCAGAAGATTCAGAGAATCTGGAGAACTTTCTACACGTAAGCGGTAAGGCCAAAAACCAACAATGAATGCCCGTGACCTTCAATCTCTCAGGAATTGCATTAAAAACTGACATCATTGTGTAAAAGATCTTACCGCGTGGGCTCAGGAACACTTCAGAAAACCATTGTCAGTTAACACAGTTCGTTGCTATATCTACAAGTGCAAGTTACAACTCCATGCAAAGTGAAAGCCATACATCAACATCATCCAGAAACGTCGCCTCCTCTGGGTCTGAACTCATTTGTACGTCGTGTCCTCTGGACAAAAGAGGAGAAAACCATCCAGATTGTTACCAGTACAAAGTTCAAAAGCCAGCATCTGTGATGGTATGGGGGTGTGTTAGTGCCCATGGCATGGGCAATTTTGGTAATGGTACATTCCAACTTTCACCTCATGAAATATTCGTACCATTGAACTCATAAACATTCATTCTTTGTATACTATTTTGAATAGTACGAGAATGATCTTACTGCTGCTACACAGTATAAACTAAGTTTCTATTCTGAAGCTGTGATACAGCTGTTCTTTCTCAGTTATTTTCCTCTGTGTTGATGTGAACCACACAGTTAACTTGTTCCTGTTGTGCCCACAGGAGCCGAGCGGTTCAGCGCTAACATCAAGGACATGACTGGCGACAGACCCATGACTGTCTTCATACTGTGCTGGAAATACTTCACCCCAGCTGTGTGCACTGTGAGTGACCCCACCAAACTGCTGCTGCACTGTTTAGTGTCTGTTTGCTGTAAAATAGCACACTGTAGATGTCAGCATTATTTAGGATCTTTACACATGTCCCTCCTACTGCACATCAGCCAGTTTGTGAGAGAGATGTTATTGTGAAAGCTCCTGTTTGTCCATATCTGAAGTCCTGTTTCTTTCCCATGTAGCAGCTGTTTGTACATCTGTGTCCAAATCCTAAAACCACACTAAAAACTGCAAAGATCATGATAATGTCCAGAATTTGGATTATGTGTCTGACAGAGTTGTAGTACTGTGCAAAATTGTTCAGCATCATTGGACCTCATGTAAAACTGCAAACATAACTAAAACCGTGTGTACATACAAAAGCAGAAGCATGCATGTGAATCTATATTATAATAGCCAAGTGGCCTCTGTGTAAGTCTATGTGTGCGTGTGTATGGTATCAGGTCTGGATGACGGATATGGCTGGACACAAATGCAGGACTTTGACAAAAAGCTCTGTATGTAAAAACAGTTTACTGAAGCAGTAAACGTGGTCCGGTACACAAAAAGGCAGTCCAACAAGAGCAAATGTTCATGGAACATAGACAAACGTATAGATAAACTTATAGATAAATTCATAGATAAACTTATTGTTATTACAACAAGTGCAACGAAATTGCACTTTGGGGGGTGGGGGGAGAGGGGGTCATGTGCATCATGTGTGCAGATGAGATGAGTTTGTATCAGTGAGATGAGTCTGTATCAGTTTCTGTCAGTGTGTGCATAATGTCTGGGGTTGCTTTGACAACATCAGACTGTAGGGGAAGGCAGAAGATAAGAGGGGCAGCCGAATGGTTCACCAAGGCCGTAGAAATTCTTCTGGAGGAAAACACATTTGCAGCTCCTCTGACTGACCAAATCCAGTTTATGATTATTCCCTGGTCTTCGACATCTTCCTTTGCAAGGCGTACAGTTGCTCAGAGATGTTATCCAACTTATGTCTGAGTTCAAGGGTTAACACAGTCTGAGACTGTATCGCCATGCCCAACTCATTAATCATGAGGGACAGGTGAGGGTCGTGGTTCTGGTAGCAGCTGTCTTGCCAATTCTCCAGTAGTTCAGAGCAGCACATAAACCAATAAGCACCAGCCCTCCCACAATAACAACAAATAAAAATAAGTCTTCAACGTCCTCCACAGAGAGTGGTGCCAAGCATGTAACATGCTACTTCTCCCAGGCATCGAGAACACAGCCTGCAGGGTAGGTTCCATCTGGGCACACAGGGTCCCCCAGCCCTGATTTCCTTGTTGAAAAAATGGTCTCAATCAGGTTCACAGACCAGCTGATCAATTCCATGCTTAATCCAAATATAGTTTGAAGAACAGTCTGGTGAAGTAGGGACTTTGAAGGTTGGAGCAGAGATAGAGGAGATAGAGGAGAGAGGAGGAAATGCAACTGCCGGAGTCATCAGGCTTAGGTGTGGTTGGTGATACAGGCAGGTGGTCAAAACACACAAGAGGCAAGCAGGTCAAGAATACATAAACAGAGCTGGAGAGAAGGCACAAGGCGCATCAATCTGGCGAAGGAGCAGAGTAGAATGAGGAGCTTAAATACACCCAGGTGCAAATTGAGAGCAGGTGAGCATGGAAAGCACCAGAATGAGGGTGTGGCCAGAGGGAGAGAAATGTCCACCACCAAGACCCAAGAGACAGACAAGAGAGACAGGGACAGACAAACCCAAGCAGGAAAAACCCAATAAGAGAATAAACATACAAGAAAGCATCCGAACCAAGACAATACAACTAGAGCATAAAAATAAAACATGGCCAAACTCACATCCTGACAGTACCCCCCCCCCCCCCCCCCCCCCTTAAGGGCTGACTGCAGATGGCCCAGGAGCAGCAGGATTTGCAGAATGAAAATCATGGAAGAGACCTGGGTCCAAAATAAAGGGGGAGGGAACCCATGACCACTCCTTGGGACCGTAACCCTTGCAGTCAATCAAGTATTGAAACCTGCAGCCCCTACGATGCGAAGCAAGAAGCCACCACACAGAAAAAAACAGCTCCCCCACCACCGTGCCAGAGGGCACCAAGAACTAGACTTAAATGGTTTAACGTGGCTAACATGAAAGGTGGGATGAATATGCATGGAACTGGGTAACTGGAGACAGACAGAAACAGGAATTTTAACTATTGTCGTGGTTTATGTTGGTTGGTTTAGCCAGTTTAGTTAAGTGTCATGTTGCCATTACTATGAGTGAGTTAAGTGTCATGTTGCTGTTATCATGAGTGAAAAGTGTACTGCGGTTGATGCTTTCCGCCACCGTCTCTGTTTGTGGGTGTATAAAACTAAAGGCACCTGTTTGCGGCAGAATGCAGAAAAGACTTAAAGGCATGCTGTATGCTTTGATCATGGACAAGTTTTGGAGTGCTGACATTTGCTGTTTGGTATGCTTATGTATTTTGGGTCAAGGATGAACACCACAAAAACAAAACATTGACAGGACTAATATTTTTGAAGAAACTACAGATTTTAGCTAACAACACTGGACAATGGAAGTTGCTAATTATATTCTGAACTCGCATGCCATTCCAGCAGGGGGCAGTAAATCATCAATATATTGGATTACAAATACTTTGGACAAAGTTGGATGTAATCAGAAGAGGATCACGATTCGCTGTCAAAGGCCAGTGGACTTTCCGTCTCTCTCCCAATTGGACTTTATAATTAGACCTAACCCAGTCAAGTGAGTGATCAGTTTTAGGATTTTATAATCAGGACTTTATCTAATTATTATTGAATTATTATTTTAATCAATATAAATGTGATTTTCTTCATTTTAATTGATCTAATCAAAGTGATTGAGTGAAAAACTATTTTAAACTGCTTACCAGCAGTTGCTAAATTCTGCAATAAAAATTAATCTGTAGTTAAAGTGTTGGTTGTGGACAGTGCATTATTGCATTTTCTCAGTGTGTAAGAAGTAAGGTGACTAGGTGTTTAACAGCAAATAGTTCTGAAGGGTTGGTCTAGTTTAACAAAATTAATGCATCCCTGGGATCCACTGTATGGATTACTAAAACCTAAATCTAGCAACTTCCAAGAGCCCCGATCCTTTAGAGGAGAGCAGCTGTTAACGGGCGTGGCCGGCTTGTATCGTGGCCCCAGGGCTATTCGGCTGGGGTGTGAGTCCAGCATCAGCAGGATGGATGTCCGGATGGAGCCAGTGAGCAGCTAGACGAATCTAGCCGGTCTTCTTGCTCGGCTAGCTACCTACTGTGGTGGCATATGGCATTTTGAAAGGGATACGAGGCCGCTGTGTCCATCGTTGGCCAGATTGATCTATCAGGACTGGTTAACGGTTGTTGCAGGACGCAAATGCAGTACTCTGACTCAATACTCTGTCCAGTAAGTAAAAGCGGTTTACTGGGGCAGTAAACCGCTTAAGCTGCCTACCTGGTACACAGGTAGGCAGTCCAACAAGATTAACAAAACCAATGCATGGTCGAGGGTACAGGCAGGTGGACAATAAGCACGGGAGGCAAGCAGGTCGAGAACAATGGATGCAGAGCTGGAGACAAGGCATAGAGCACACCCAAGTGATGAGCTGCAAATTGAGAGCAGGTGAGTGTGGAAAGCACCAGAAGAGGGCGTGGCCAGGGAGAGAGAGAGATGCCCACCACCAAGAGCCAAAGGAGACAAACAAGAGAAATAAAGACAGAAAAAACCCAAGCAGTCAAAATCCCAGCAAGAGCATAAACAAATGGAAAGACAATCCAAACGCAAGAAAATACTTGAGCAGGGACATAAAGCAGGACCAAGCCCAAGCCTGACAGAGCCTATCCCAGCAGTCATTTGCTGTCAGTTTGTCAAAAGGCCAAAACGCATTCAGACTCGCACTCACACCTACAGTCAATTTAAAGTCACCAGTTCACTTAACTCACATGTCTTTGGAAGTTGGAGAAAGCTACCTGCAATGAACCCACATAACACAGGGACAACATGCAAGCTCCAGACAGAAAGAACCAGGTTGGAAGTGAATCTGGGATATTCTCCCCGTGAGGCACTAAACCACCGTGCTGCCATTATTATGTTGTTGTTGTTCATTCGGCTGCTCCCGGTTTTGTTCAGAGTCACCACAGCGGATACAACCAGATCCGCATTGGTAATTGGCACAAGTTTTACGCCAGATGCCATTCCTGACACAACTCCAGTTTTACCTGGAGAAACACACTCAGCCGCTGGTGTTCCAAAGAGGTCTCCCATCCAAGTACTAACCAGATCCTGCTCTGCTTAGCTTCTGAGATCTGACAGGATCAGGCTGACACAGAGCAGACCGTCTGCCCCGTGCTACCATTATTATAATTATTATTATTAATAACAAATGGGTGATTTTATTTTAGTTTTTCAGTATGTCAGTTGGACCAGTGTATGTCACAGGACCTCCCATTCTAATGATAAGCAATACAATTTATTCTCCGGAAAATACAGTACGTGATCAAGCCTGCTCATGCCCATGCTTCAACTGGCTTCGAAATACACTTGGCCTTTTCCAGCCTTTGGGGTCTTCATCACTCACGCACCTATGTATATGTTGGAGAATGCCCAGAGAAATGTATCACATAGCCAGAATGTTGAAGCTGACACTCCATCACAGTACAAGTCTCATTTGACACAAAGTCTTTCCAGCGGTACCCAAGGATCCTCTGAAGAGGTTGAGTATCAATGACATCCAGCTGTCATTTTTTGTTCAGTGGTTAGTGTCCAAGTCTCACAACTACTCGACAGGCTGTACTAGTAGCCAAAAGACTTGAACTCTGGTTGACAATTGTCCAGTTTCATTCAGTACACTAAAAATGGGCAGCGGCACACAAAATGCACCGTAATTCCTCCTTTTGAGGTAATCAATCTGCTGCTCAAGACAAAATCTTAATGTCTAAATATGCATGAGCCTCACTGTATTTTCCCACAGTAATTTGTTCTTCATTTACTTCTTGTTTGTCTCCTTTAGGCTACCTTTGTGTTTTCTTTAGTACGTTGGGCTCCACTGGAACTGGGGAAAGGTCTGGTGTCTCCAGTTTGGGCCACCACCCTGGGCTGGCTCCTTACAATCTCCTCCGTCTCCCTGCTTCCCATCTGGGCCATCTACGCCCTGGCCACCACCCCGGGAACTCTGATCCAGGTTGTATCAGCACAACACTTAGCTTCCTTTAAACAAAGTGATTATGAAATTATCTGTATTAATTCCATCATCTTTGGGAATTTATTATCAAATATTAAGAGCAGGTATGTCCAAATGGGAAACTTTGAGTGCCAGTAACACACATGGTAAAATACAAAGTAAATGAACAAAGAAAGTAGATCACACTCTGTTCCAGTTTCTTATTGATTTCACAGGCATTTCAGGTGCTGCCCTTCTGTTGCTTCCAAACAAAATTATTGCAGTTATGCACAGGCGTGGTAAATAGTGTCAGCAAAAGAACCTGCACAGGATGCGCTGCAGTCACTCAGAGCTGTGTCAGTATCATCAAAATGAGCCGTATATAACAAGGATAGCGCCTAAACCATGAAATGCAAACATTTATGCCGATAAACATATACACAAATTGAATAGCATCGTCATTCATACTTTTTGGTACCAATGTGTCCAGACAATGAATGGAAAAATGTTTTTCTGTGTTGAGAGTTTATCATCTGTCTTTAATTCTGCAGAGTCGTTGCACTGCTCCAGTACCTATAAAACATAGTTCAACAGTTTAATGATTCTGTACATTAAAGTGTTGAGCTGCTGAAGATTTCTCAAATATTCTGATTTTGAGTTGCCTCTTTCATTTACACACATATAAACATTTGCACTGGCATTACAGTACATACACAGTGAGTTATGCACAGAGAAACAGGCAGCGTGGCCAAAACCACCATAGCTGACATTACCTCAAAGTGCAAGATTCACTCCTCATCTGAGTCTCCCGAAGTAACCGCTCATTTGACACAGTCACTCCAGTGGTACCCAAGGATCCTCCAAAGATACCTGGTACCAAAGACATGCATTTGTCACTGGTTAGCATCTGATGTCTCACAACCACACAGTACAACAGGAAGCACAAGGACCCAAAAAACTTTGATTCATTCTCCTGCAAACATATTGGCATCACTAAATCTCTCTGTTCAGGGTCCTCCTGACTTCAGAAGCTCTTCCCAGACATGTCTCAATCTCAAAGAATAAGGATCCAGAGACATGAATGTCACTGCCAAGATAAGTGAACGTCTCTACAAGTTCAGCATTTTTACCACATACAGACGCTTCTGATGCCTGAGTCTAGGAAGTCATTAAAAGCCTGGATCTTCATCATGATCCAGGACAATCGTAACCCCAGACACTAGGATTCCTCACTCAGCTTCTCTTGTACTGCAATCAGGGCATCTGCAAAATCATATCATCATCCACTAAGTCAAGGTCCTTTACTCACCAAAAAGGCACTTAATCCAGTGGTTTCCACAACCCTACTCCACAACTAGTCCAAGCAAGCATTGAACAGTGTGAGAGCCAGAACCCATCCTTGATGAACACCAGTTTTCACTGGGAAGAAGTAAGAGACTCTGTCCCCTCTCTGTACAGCACTCACAGTACCTGTGTGCAGGCTGCCTATGATTTCCTGCAAGTTGTTGGGGATCCTGCAAATTGTGGTATGTGCAATAAAAAAAGTTTACTAGTTCAGATGTACAAAACTGCATAATCTTTTATAACTACTCATTTGAAAATAGTTAAAAACATTACCCAGTTCTGAATAAGAACTTAATTTATGCCAATGTTTGTGAATGTTTGTGAATTTCTTGTTTACCTTTTGACTTTTGATTATAAGTGGAGATGACTGTGCAGTAGGCAGGTGAGGATGTTTTCAAAGAGTATTTTGGGGACGGGGAGGTGCATGTGTGTGTGCATGTCAAAAGCTATGGCTGTTGTTAACACTCATTTACAAACTTGATCCTGATCGACTGCAATATTTACTTTAAATGTTCTCTTGCTAATACTATTTAAAACAACTGTGAATAATTGTAATGGCATTGTTTGCATGCTGAAAAAGAGAAATCAGAAAGGAGTACTGATTGAGGATTTAGCAACCAAAATGATTTGTTTCAGTGAGAGAGCCTATAGTGAAAGTAAATAAATTATGGTTATAGCTGGAAGAAGACCTTTTGGAGGACAGACATGTCAAAAAACATTTCATAAAACTAATAACTTTAATTCTATTTTCACAGTCCACCTCAGGATAATCTTTTCACTAAGTTGATAAATATTTTTGTTAACATACTGTGACAAGCCATTTAGGGTACCGTTCAGTCTTGCTACATTGTTTTGTTTTTTTTCCATTTGGTTGAAATAATGTCATCTGAAAAAGAAACCAGACATACATACATACATACATGTCAACCTATACGGATTGTCTGTAAATTACACGGATTTTTCCGAGTTTCAGAGTCATACGGACGTACAAATAAAGTCTTATGGATATTAAGGGTTTGGTCTGCAGCAGCTTCAGCTGTTTCTGCAGCGTGGCTCCATTTTGATGCGTGAGCCAATGAAGCAATGCTTTGATCCACTAGTTCATTGGTTCTTTGATTCGCTGCTCTTCAGAAACGGCAAGTCCACTTCTTAACTCCTCTCAAAGCCATTAAAATACTTTGAGTCACTTTTGTGTGGATTAAAGTCACTAACTGGGACTCGTCTTGTTGCAGTCAAGAAATGAGAATAGTCCTCCGTTCCGTTGGCACAGCTCCAAACGCTGCATGGCTCTCTGCCGAGACAGAGTCTGGACGGAATTAATAACTTCAAAATGAAACGCCACTTTAAATAAAATGACATGTCTTTAAAACGTATTACAGACAAGAAACTACAATCCACTAAAATTATTTTTTTTCCTCCCAAAATGCGATGTGCTGTATTCTTTACAAATTACATCCTGACGTGCAGCACAGCAGCTGTAAGAGCTCAGCTCAAATGTATGGAGTGATATTCATGCCAATAATGTCTGAAAGGAAATACTTTTGACAAAAACTACATCGAGGATCCACCATGTAGAGTTTATTATGTCCAAAGTTTAAGGATCCAGTGACCAGTTTCATATTTATTTACTTTAATACTCTAAATGTTGTTCAATTTCAATTTAATTTCAATTTAATTGGCTTATAAAGCGCCAAATCACAACAAAAGCCGTCTCAAGGCACCTCACATAGAACAGTTCAACATAAAAAATTAAAATAAAGAAATAAAATTAAAAAACTTCAAATACATAATTAAAAACAAGTAAAACAATAAAACAGATAAAAAATAAAAAACTATTTATAAGAAAGAGAATAAAAATAGGCTTTAAGGTTTAACTTAAAAATATCCACGGACTCCGACTGCCTCACGGTCACAGGAAGACCGTTCCACAGAGCGGGTGCATGATAAGAAAAAGCTCTTTGAGCCACTGACATCGAAAACCTGTAAAGCCTACTGTTAGTACACAAAAAATTCACAAGAGGTATCGATAAGGAATTGGATCGATAAGCGCAATCGATAATGTTATCGATATCAATAAAATCTTATCGATACCCATCCCTAATAAACACAGGTGCAAAGTCAAGGATCATCGACATGCCCATCTGCAACATCGGCACTGGCGAGGCGATTTTCAATACACTAGATGAAGTTCTGAGGTATATTTTATTTTGTTCATTATAGTCAATTTATTTTTCATGATTTTATTAATTATTTCCATTAGTGAAACACAGTTCTTGTTTCTGTAAAAAATAACTAAATTTGAGACATTCAGTTCTATAAAATTCAGCTTGACGCATGAATACTAGATCTCTATTGTTTGAAATTCAACTGTAGAGGAAATACTAATGATCCTGACTTTAATATCACTGTGGCAACTCATAATATGTGGATAAAAACCCAGTTATGTGATACCGCTATGTGGTTGTGTGTAATGTAATAAAACTGATTTTGCGATTTGGAGGTTATAAGGATTTTGTGTTGATTTTATGGATTTTCTCACTTGGTTATATAGGTGAACCCTTAAAGGGGTTGACATGTATGGACATAAGAATTTTGAAACAAAGCAGAATAAATCTGATCATGAAATCAAAGCCCATAATATGCTTTATAAAGAGAAACAGAAATTATTGTGTGAAAAGTATTACAATTTTAATAATGTTGAAAAATACATTGACTAACTGTGACCTTTTGACATTACAGCGCTTCCGTCATCTGTGTACTCCGGCTGTAAACTCATCACAGGCCTGCTGTCATTTCCCAACCAAGAACTCCGCCATCCTTTACACGCCTGCACTGCCCATGACGGAGAAACTAAAGCAGCAATGCTCATCGGGATCATGTGACCTAATTATGGTCACTGACCAGGCAATGATAGATTCTGCTCAGCCTGTGGGGCAACAGGGCGGACCAAATTTAGCTTTATAGCTACTGGGTGCTACTTTAGGTGGTGGATCCTTCAAGCTCGAAATCTTTGGCCAAAGTCAGATTAATTTATACCGCACCTTTACAAGAGCATTTTCCTGATACAAATGAAATGCTGCTGTAAAAGTTTAAAGTTTGCTAAACATGAAATACCAAATATATTTTAGCTGCAGGATTTAGATAGAGTTTACAATATGTGACTTTTTAAAACATGCATATGCTTGGAGAAACACTGCACAAGGACCATTTGAACATGCGATCATTCATCATACGCATCGCAGGTGGATAGCTTAAACCTCAGTGACATAAACAGGAAGTGCCAATGAATAAACACTCCCATCATCACCAGCCCACATTCAATCAGTTTATAGCCCTTAAAGCTTAGTTGCTGTTGTATTAAACTGTACTTTCTACTCAAATTCCTTTAATGTTTTCACAGTTTGTTTACTTCACATTTAACACTTGTAGGCCCAGAAAGCAGACTTTAGTCTGCAGTGAAAATCCCCCCAAAGTTTAGCATATGACCATCCTCCCTTTGTTATATAACTGAGCTGAGTCTCTGTGTGCTTTGTATAGCCTGCATATGTAATAACATATGGAGGCTGACACAGGTGTCAGCAGAGAAAGCAGTCTATTGTTTCTTTGGAATGTGGCAATTAACACTTTTATGCCCAGACAGTTTCACTTAGGCACCAACCTCCTTCCTTTGTTATATTACTGAGCTGAGTCCCTGTGTGCTTTGTATAGCCTGCATATGTAACAACATATGGAGGCTGACACAGAGAAAGCAGTTTATTGTTTCTTTGGAATGTGGCAATTAACACTTGAAGGCCCACCCTTAGCAAAAAGTAGAATACTTAAAGTTAATTTTATTAAGTATGTTTGAGTCTAAGTATAGCAAGGATACTACAGACCGTGTACTGTTAGTATACTAGAATGTACACAAATGTAATACTTTTTCAGACTAAACTGGAACATTTCAAGTTTATAAAAGTATATTTTAAAGTTCATTTTAAGTTTGCAAAAGTACACTTTAAAGCAGGGGTGGGCAGCGAGGGCCAAGACACTGCAGGTTTTCGTTGCAACCAATCACCTCAGCAGGTGGGTTGCTGATGACCTTCTCCCCTGAACATAAACACCTGATCATGAATGAAATCACCTGCTGAGGCAACTGGTAGTAAGGAAAACCTACAGTGTCTCAGCCCTTCATGGCACATGATTGTCCACCCCTGCTTTAAAGTATACAACAAGTACAATGGCAGTATATTGATAAGTGCACTTGTGGTATACTTTAAGCATAGGAGAGGGATATATCAAGTACATTGATAAGTGTACGTGTGGTATACTTTAAGCATACAAGAGGGATATACCAAGTACATTAATAGTATATAGATGAGTGTACTTCTTGTATACTTTAAAGTGTACTTTTGCAAACTTAAAACGAACTTCAAAATATACTTTTATAAACTTGAAATGTTCCAATTTAGTCCAAAAAAGTATTACATTTGTGTACTTTCTAGTATAATAACAGTACACGGTCTGTAGTATACTTGCTATACTTATACTGAAGCATACTTAATAAAATGAACTTTAAGTTTACTACTTTTTGCTAAGCGCAGACAGTTTCACTTCAGCACCAACCTTCACCCTTTGTTATATAACTGAGCTGAGACTCAGGAGGCCTTAGCAATGCTACAGAGCATGTTGGACTGTGAATCTGATGGTGCAAATGTGGGCGACTTTACATTTCAGAATGAAAACGTCATCACCGATTCTTCAAGTGATGAGACTGCTACACCAGTAAATCCTCCCCTCCAAAGACGCACCAGGACATGGGCGGTCAAGTATATGATTGAGCAGGACACTTCAAACACAAACAACAACAACAAAAAAAATCCAACCTCAAAAAATTCAACCTCTAATAAAAATTAAACCTCAAAAAATTCAACCTAAAAAATAATTCAACCTCCAAAAAAATTCAACCTAAAAAAAAAATTCAACTTCAACTAGGACTGCAAGCAGTCATATATGGGCCCTCATTCCACTGCGGAATGAGTGCGCAGCTAAACACCGTGCACTGCGGCTAAACACCGCGGTGTGGCCTGTGGTCCTGCGGCTTTCGGGTGCGTGATGGCCCGAACAAGCCGCTATGTGCCCAGCCTCTCCGCGGTGGCAGGCAATGGCACGGCCACAATGGGCCACATCTCCTTCTACCTTGGGAAAGGGTGCCCCCACCCAGCCTGAATCCACAGCTGGGGGGTCTCTGCCTGGCCATCTGCATCAGCCCCATGCCCCCACCTCTGACTCCCCCGGTGTTGATCTACAGTGCAGAAGCCCTCGTTCGGACCCACCACAATCTCTGTTCCCCCGACAACAATTTTAATTGGAGATTCTATCATCAGGAAGGTTCACAATTTCAACACCATCACCCACTGTTGTATATATATGTATAGTATAAATGATTAAATTTTCATTCTAAGTAGTTGACAGTGTTGGTTCTACTGGATCTGAGTGCAGCTTTTGATACAGTGGACCACACTGTCCTTTTAGCTCGTTTAAAGAACATCAGCCTCTCTGGTGCAGTCAACAAATGGTTTACTTCGTATCTCACAGACAGGACTTTTATGGTAAGTTTCGATACCTGCTCTTCTCAGGTTCATAAAGTCACATGTGGTGTGCCCCAGGGTTCGATTTTGGGACCAGTCCTTTTTAACCTGTACATGCTCCTGCTTGGTTGTGTCATTAAATTTCAACACCATCACCCACTGTTTCCCTGGTGCTACTGTTTCCCACATCATTAAAGTTCTCCCTGAACTGCTCAAGTCCATGCCGTCTTCTGTTTATCGGATCATTGTTCAGGTGGGAACAAATGACATTGCACGCATGAGATCTGAGCTGACCAAACAGGACTTTAAAGAACTTTTAAACCTGCTTAAGTGGTGGTTTTTGGACGGCATGTCAGTGTTTTTATCTGGGCTCCTCCCTGCGCAACACCGAGGCGATGAGCATTTCAGCCGGACCCGCTATATGAACTCTTGGCTACACTCTCTATGTAAATTTCATCAGATTTATTTCATAGACAATTTTAATCTTTTTTGGAACAGACCCACCCACTTCATATCCGATACCATCCACCTGAACAGATTTGGTAAACAACTCCTCAAGGATAATATCCACTGCACTGTCAACAACACCACACTTGTTCTTGATTGACCGCTGGACTCATGCATGACCCCTCCCCACTCCCGCACACAATGCATCATCAGCACTGCCTCTCTAACAAACCGCATTCACCACATCCTAGTTATTATCACAGAACGGTCTCAGTCAAACCCTCACAAATCTTCATTTAAACAAAATAATCTAAAATAATTTTCTAAATATATTCCACCACATCCAACAATCCATTCTTCTCCAATAGTATTAAAAATGGCCCTTTTAAATATTCGCTGACTTTCAAATAAGACTTTTATTGTTAATGACCTGCTTTTAGATAAAAAAACTTGATTGTTTATTTTTAACTGAAACTTGACTGGGTGCAGATGCAGGTGCAGTTCTCACTGAAGTCCTTCCACAGAACTATAGTTCTTTTTATTCCACTAGGGGTACTAAAAGGGGCGGTTGCACAGCATCTATCACAACAAACACCTTGGCCACCAAACCTATTTTATTTGAACAATTCACAAGTTTTGAATATCATGCAATTTTTTTTAGCAACCCCACAATTTTATCTGTCACTATTTATCAGCCACCCAAAAATTCTGGTGATTTTATTAATGAGTTTTCAGAATTTTTAATCAGTTTACATAGTTCTTATGACAGGATAATTTTAACTGGTGATTTTAACATACATATGGACAATCCTTCAGATCTACTCACTGTTAAGTTTTTAAACATATTGGACTGTATGGATTTTACTCAACATGTCACACGGCCGAGTCACGGCAGGGGGCACATCTTGGACCTTGTGATCACGCTAGGTCTGCCTGGGAATGTGTCCTCTATTTGTGACTTGGCTGTGTCTGATCATTTCTGTGTATTTGTTAACATCACTTGTGATTTACAGAGGAGGGCCCCCGCGAAGACTGTGAGGAGGCGTCATTTTACTCCGGAAGTGGCTGCACATTTTAAAGAGGTTTTAGATTAGTCTCCTGCTATTGTTTTACACACCCCCTGTGATTTTATTCTTGAAAATTTTAATAGCAAATTAAAGTTTTCTCTGAATACAATTGCCAATAAAATACAAATAAAACTTCCAAAAAACCAAAACCCCCTTGGCAATCCGAAGAACTTAAGAACTTAAAAAAATTAAAGAGAAATTGCAGGGTGGTGGAAAGGAGATGGAGAAATACAAAATTAAAATAAACTATTGAATATTTGCAGAACAAATAAAAAATTATAACACTGAAATTAGGAAATCACGCAATCAGTACTTCTCAAGTTTAATTAACAGTCATAAAAATAATTCTCAGATTTTATTTTCAACTATCGAAACCCTTCTTAACCCGGATTATAACAAGTCCTTTTTTAATGTCACAGACTCCATGTGTGAGAAGTTTGCAGACCACTTCAGGAGGAAGGTGGACACTATCAGATGTAACATCTTATCCTCACAGAGTAATATGGTTTTAAATGCATCTGAGTGTCTGCCTTCACCAGAGGAAACTCTGGACAGTTTTGTCCTGGTCAATGCTCAGACGCTTGATAAGGTTTTCTCCTCTGTGAAGCCCACCACATGTGATTTAGATCCGATCCCGACAAAGTTTTATAATTATTTTATGGATCTTTAGAGATGAGCTTTTAAGCATCATGAATTGCTCTCTTCAAACGGGGGTCTTTCCTGCTGCATTTAAAGGGGCGGTGATGAGGCCCTCTGCTGAAGAAGAGCAATTAAAATTTCAGTGATCTTAACAATTTTAAACCGGTGTTCAATTTACCATTTTTAAACATGGTTTAGGGTGAACCACAGCACCGAGACAGCCCTTTTAAAGATCTTAAATAATTTTAGATTAAATTTTCATTCTAAGTAGTTGACAGTGTTGGTTCTACTGGATATGAGTGCAGCTTTTGATACAGTGGACCACACTGTCCTTTTAGCTCGTTTAAAGAACATCAGCCTCTCTCGTGCTGTCAACAAATGGTTTACTTTGTATCTCACAGACAGGACTTTTATGGTAAGTTTCGATACCTGCTCTTCTCAGGTTCATAAAGTCACATGTGGTGTGCCCCAGGGCTTGATTTTGGGACCAGTCCTTTTAACCTGTACATGCTCCCACTTGGTTGTGTCATCAGGACACATGGAGTTAGCTTTCACAGCTACGCAGATGATACACAGCTGTACATCTCTGTGTCTCCTGATGACACAAGACCAGTGGACACACTTTTTAACTGCATCTCAGATATCAAATCCTGGATGGCAGAAAACTCTCCAGCTCAACCAGGACAAAACCGAAGTTTTAGTTATTGGTCCTGATGCCCAGAGAAAGAAACTTTTACCAAAACTTTCTCTTAATTCATCTCCACAAGTGAGAAACTTGGGCGTAATTTTAGATTCTGAGCTGACTTTTATTCCACACGTTAAACATATCACTATGATAGGTTTTTATCATCCTAAGAACATCACCAGAGTCCACCCCATTCTCTCTCGAGCCAACACGGAGACGCTGATGCATGCTTTTGTCACTAGTCATATCGACTATTGTAATGCCCTGCTTTCTGGTCTTCCTAAAAAGAATATATCCGGCCTCCAACTTTTGCAAAATTCTGCACCTCGTGTCCTGACGAGGACTACAAAGCGGGAGCATATTACACCGGTTTTAAAATCACTGCATTGGCTCCCCGTGTGTTTCAGGATCGATTTTAAGGTTCGCAAAGGATTCTGGGTAAATGTGCCTCTGCTAAACACTGATTGGTTCAGTCATTCATTATGTAAACCAACATATTAATGTGACGTGTGTCATGTGTTGGTGTTTACAGATAAATGTGCTTTTGTAAAATATTCCATTTTTTATTCGTAAAAACAGGCATTTTTACAGAGCCCTGGAAGTGTCATTGCAAAATGTTTTGCATGTGGAGAGAATGTGCGCTCTTATTAGTGCCATGTGCACATTTTATGATGTATTGTCTTGTCAATATTGTCTTGACACATAAATGTTGGCTTTACACTGTGCGAGTTTTGGCACTTTTTCAGATGATTTTTCATTTGTGTGAGAAATTTTTGGACCGAGTTTCAGGTTAATCGCGCATCCTGCATCGTGTAGTGTACATGGAGTAACAAGCTGCATTCAACATCTCACGAGCACCTCCTGATCGCCGATCATATGGTCGAATGAAAGTCAAACCTGTTTGATATTATTCTGGTCTGGCTGCTGAAGAGCTACAAGCATCCAACCTCTCGCACTGTGCCTGTGCAAACACCGCAGAGCTGTCTTGTAATGTTTTGTTGTTGTTGTTGTTTTGTTTTTAAACTTAATTTGTAAAAAAAAAAAAAAAAAAAAAAAATTTGCAAATCCAAAAAGTTGATTTGACAACCATCTGATATAACCGGGGTCAAAATAAATAGAACACTGCCATCTACTGGTGCCCAGACGCCATGAACACTACTGGCCAGTAGATGGCAGTAGAGGCCTTGAAACTTGCCAAAACAAAATTCCAGATAATCCGTTTCTGCTACATTTAAGATGCGTGGAATTTAACAAACGCAAATACAATAACGTCTATAAACGCAGAGAATATATTCACGAGAGTTTTAGGCACTAGAGTTTAATGCTGTTGTCTGTGGAGCCTGAACAGAGTGTCTGAAATGCATTTGTCCTGTCGTGGACGTACTGAGATTACCCATAATGCACTGCTGGGCACAGCATGTGCTCACAAAACCTTAAAAATGAGCACATTACTTTAAAACTAAAACATATATCTGATGTTTTCACTTTATAAAACTTCAGGCATGACAGTAATTTTAAATAACTTGTCCAAAGTTAGTGTGGTTAAAATTTGAACCATAAGTTAAAAATGTATGCCTCTGGATGACTTAGAGTGATATTGCCAGCGTATCAGTATGGTATTAAAGGAAATGATTTTTTTTTTTTTTTTTTGGGTCACCAGTTCTCCTTTGTCTGCAGAGGGTAGAGTGGTTTCTCCTGAAACTAGCTCGCATCTGTTTGCAGAGGATAGAACTATACATCTCTTAAGAAACTTTCAACAGGTAGGTCTCAACTGATTTAAATTTTAAAAATGCTTGCTGCTGCACAGCTTTGTTTGCTACGTTATCGGTCTAAAGGTTATCGGACGACAATTCATCATAAGATAATTAGTCCAATAATGGTTTTTAAAGTTATCTAAAAAGATAATCCGATAATGAAAACATTATCTTTGATAATTATCTGTTATCAGATTATTGGAATTGTGCCCACCACTGTACAATATGAACCCTCACACTCCTTGCGCTCCTCCAGCAGCATACTGTTAGTCATTCCCAAAGTCAGAACACACACGGTGAGGCGTCCTTTCAGTTTTACTGTCCTTGTCTCTGGAATAGTCTGCCGGAGGGGCTCACTGCTGCAGAGAATGTTCAGGTTTTTAAGAATAGCCTCAAGACTCATCTTTTTAGTTTAGCTTTTAATTAATGTTTATTTGTCTTTATTATCTTGTTTAAATTGTTACTGCCTTTTATTCTTCTAATGTGCTTGTGTGTGGTGAGCGGTGGTGTGTATGACATGGATCACGGGAGGGTTCTTGTGGGTTGAGTTTTTTACGTGGGTGGATGGTAGTTTAAAGGTACTGTTTATATTTTGTGAAGCAATTTGTGTTGCACTTAATTGTATGAAAAGTGGTCTATAAATAAAGTTTGATTGATTGATTGAATAGACCAATGCTGTAAGAGACTTTTTTGTACGACTATGCAAGTCACACATGTACCAATTTTTATCTCACTTTTATTTAGAGGCAAGCTTTACACATACAACATGAACATTATGTGAATGTTCACAAACACACTGAACATTATGCATACATTCTATAAACATTTGATTGATTTTTGCAAATGTTTTCTTACGTGTTTGTCTAATGTTTGCTTCCATGCAGTCATTAGACAAACATCACAAACATTATATGAACGATCGCAAACTTGCTGAACAGTAAATGAACATTCTATGAACGTTCAGTTAATGTTTGCAAATTTTTGCTTACATGCAGACATTAGACAAACGTCACGGGCATTACATGAATGTTCGCAAACTTGCTGAACAGTACACAAACATTCTATGAACGTTTGATTGATGTTCGCAAATGTTCGCTTCCGGGTTGGGTAGCCATTTCTATCATGCTGGGCATTTTAGAGTTGACTGGAGGCTGTTGGGCGGAATATGGCTGACTCATAGAGAGCGGAGGAGGCTGTGGTGGATATGAATAGTATGTAGAGGTTTATGCACTTGGCTGCACTGGCTGAGAATACCTGGACACAGTGCAACTCAGTTCTGTTGGAGCGCCAACAAGTGGTATTGCTGTAACTGAGGGCATAGGATTACTGACAGGTGACAACAGTGTTGATGCCAAAGGATCGATTGGTGGACGAGGAGGTGGCCAGTGTTCAGGTTCTGTTGGTTGTGCTGACAGAGCGGCAACTGGTTGCACTCATGATGCAGACGATGCAGGCTGCACAGGCTGTGCGGACTGCACTGGAGGCGGAGGCTGAACTTGTGCCAAAACTAGTGATGTAGGAGTCTGCAGCCGAGTAATCTGCCCCTTCGACTGTATGATTTGCTTAACTTCTGTATCTGGACTCGGACACTATGAAGGGTAGATTCTCTCTAATTGAGAGAGGCTACTGAATCGAGGCAGATCTGCAGCATATTGGTATGGAGGGTAAGACGGACACGCATAGGCTCTGCGTGGATATAAGGTTAGTCTGACACTACTCATTTCTATTAACATCTCTCATCTGTTGGCTTATGGTCTGCCAGCGTGCCTCCAGATGCTGCATCCAGATGCTGCATCCAGTCCTTATGCGTGTCCATAGGCTGCAAAGCAGGTGTTGACCTTCTCCCAGGGCTTTGTGGCACCACGTCAGTGAAGGACACACAGAAGGAGGTGTGTCTTGTACGAAAAGCAGGCGGGACGTAAGCAGACCTCAGACTAACATGACACAGCGGAGACTGGACTTAGTGTGGATTATGAAAGATGTGTTAATGGGTAGCTGAGCTTGAAGTCCTCCAGATGTCTGGGAATATGGCACACCCTGCTGGGAGGGGAACTCAGTGGCTGCTCATTGTAGAAATCTCTAGATCTAGCCATAGTACAACTAGTGTACATCTGGCAAGAAGGACCACTTGTAGAATGCATTTGTAGCGTATGTAGCTGGGGTACACTGGTCTGACCTAAGTCTTCTGTAAGAAAGATTGCAAAAGACCAAAAGCTCTGCGCAAGTGTGTGTGTGTGTATACAGTGGTCCCTTGCTATATCGCGGTTCACCTATATTGCAGTTTCGCTGATTTTTTGTGTGCAATTTTGCATGCTTCTTCTTTTTTTTTTAACAGTGCATTGTGTTCTGCGTCCTCATCAGGCAGGACGGTCGGCATCACCGCGATTGCTCTCACTGCCTCCGATGTGCTTACCGAGTCTGCGGGCTCGGTAAGTGCTGCAGCGGGCCACTCACACTGCCCCACTGTCTGCTGTGTGGAGTTGCGGCCAAAATCTGGCAACAGGTCCAGAGACTACGCTCGCTGTTTTGATGCAGAGCGCTCCAGCAGCCCGCAAGGATAGAATGCTTGTGGAAAAATCCGCAGCGCTGCATGGTCTCGGTAACCGCAGCCACAGAGCTCCGTGGCCACTGAGACAGGTGTGTATCTTTTTAATGACTTGGATTCTTTGTGGGTCCTGCATCCGTACCCCGCAACGGTAACACCGGAGGCAGTGAGTGAAGAAAGAGCACGCACATTGTGTTCTGCGTGTGTCTGTTTATAAGAAGCTTCTCACCCAGAAGAAAAAAAGAGCACCAACAACTACCCATAACTGTGTTCTTCACTCGGAAAAAGACATCTGCACCAAGGTGTCACTCAGTGGAAAAAGACGCAACAGCGGAACCGGCGCCAGGATGAAGAGGCGCGGTCAGAGGAACTGTGAAATACTGGTCAGTCACTATTAATAATTTCTTATGTGTCCAACCTCGTAGGTTGATCGTTAAAATTAAATTCATTAGTTCTAAAAGCCATCATAATTATTTATAGGAAAATGTTCTATGTTTATTATTCTATGTTTATTTCTCAAACAAATGTTTGGGCCTGAAAACAGGTTTTGATCTTTGGTTTCATTCTATAATACTGGACTTATTTTTCTACTAAGGTTTGAACTTTGAGTGTGTTTACACAGGAAAGAAAAGTGAGAAAATGTTAATGCCTGTTTGAGAAAAGTGTATTAAGTGTGTAGTGAGAGGTTTTACAGCCTTAAAACATCTATAATAATTGTACTTCGCGGATTTCGCCTATCGCGGGTTATTTTTAGAACGTAACTCCCGCGATAAACAACGGAACTGTAATATATATATATATATATATATAGTATATATAATATTATAGAATATATATATATGTGTGTGTGTGTGTTATTCAATGAAGGTTATTCAATAGTCTTGTCCTCCCTTGGCTTGTCTTTTTAACACCAAAGTGTCAAGTGCAGTGCCTGCAGTAAAAAAAAAGTGACATGACATGACAGCAGAGTCCTCAGGAGGACTAAAGGTATCCATTGGTTTCACCACTTAACCACTGATAGGCTCAGAGAGTGGATCCAACCTCCACCCAGCTCCCTTTTTACACCAATGCCAAGAGTCCAACAGTATGGTCACATCCTGCGTCTCCCTCCTGGATATCCAACATGAGCCATTCTGTAGTTTGATTGCTGTTGGGCTGGCTGGAGACAGCCAAGACCTTTGTTGTTGAAAAATGACATCAAAAACAGGAGCATGACCATGTGCTTCAGCACTGTCCTAATTTACCCACATACAGTATACATAAAAATTAAAGATTTGGAAAGCAAGTTTTGATGCTTGCAGGATCTTGACTTTAACAAAATCTTGAAATAGGCCATTTGAAATGCAGTTTGACATCTTTTCTTAAACACTTGTTGCATTATTTGTGACATTTGACTGAGAGGAACTGGGTTTGAAACTATCCTGGATCAGGATTAGGATCCAGGTTTCCAGTGACTTCCTGGACTCGCCATCAGAAGTGTCCCTGTATGTGGTGACAAAGTTAAACTTATGGAGACATTCACTTATCCTCGCTATCTTCGTCCTGTCAGTCTTGTCAATAAAAGTGTACTGTCCCCCCTGCTCAAAGTAACCACATATACACCACTCACCTGTCTGAAACTCTGCCTGTTAAATATTAGATCCCTTAGTAATAAGGATCTGCTCATCGCTGACTTTATTGTTGACCACAACCTAGACATTTTATGCCTCACTGAGACCTGGCAGCAACCAAATGACTTTCCCCCACCGGGTTTTTCTTTTATTAGTAAACCACATGCTACGGGGGGGCTCGCTTTCCTTCACCATGATAACATCAAACTCTTTGCTGTCACTTTACCTCATCATTCCTCCTTTGGCTGTTTAGCTGTAAAACTCACAGGACCCAAACCCACTATCATTGTTACCATCTACAGACCACCAAAACCCTCTGCTGTTTCCTCCATGAACTTTCATCCCTATTGACATCTGTATGTGCAATATCCCCCACTGTTATCCTCCTCGGCGATTTCAACATCCACATTGACAACTCATCTAGTATCTTTGCTAACGACTTCATCTCACTCCTGGACTGTCTCGGTATCACGCAACATGTAAACCTCCCAACCCATATTAAAAGTCATATACTGGATTTAATCTGCTGCACTGACATCACTCCCACTAACCTTAATATCATTGATTTCCCCATCTCTGACCACAAAGCTGTACTTTTGATATCCACATCCAACTACAACACAAAGTCAAAGAACATGGACCATCTCCTTCAGAAACATCAAAAAACATCAGCATCACAGATCTGACTCACCCTGATCAGCTCCTACCCCAGCATCCTCCCCTACTGACCTGGTGATTCACTATAATAACTACCTCTCCTCTTCTCTCACCACCCTGGCTCCCCTGAAAACCCGCTCATTCTTATTTACCCACACTGCTCCCTGGTTCACCCCTGACCTCCGGCTGCTCAAAGCCACTGGCCATCGACTGGAGCGACTGTACAAAAAGACCAGACTCACTGTACACAGCCAAATGTACACTGACCACCTTAATCAATACAAGACCTCCCTCACCTATGCCAAATTTCATACTACTTCCAACATCATCAACACTGGTATAGGTAACAACAGAGTCCTGTTCTCAACTGTCAGCCGCCTTTTATAGCCCCCTAAAACCCTCCCGCCAGACATTTCCACTGATCAGTGCACTGCCTTCCTGGACATCTTCATCTCTAAAATAAAAACCATTCACCAACAACTGGCCTCATCTTGGAGAGTGGAGCCAGAAGGCAAGAATCTCAATTTAGGCTCCTATCCTCACTTATGTTCATATAATTGGGTAATGACACTATGAATAAGATCACGGATACAAGCAGAGGAAATGAGATTCTTCTGTTGGGTGTATGGGTATACACTCAGGGATATTGTGAGAAGGCCGAATATATGGGAGGGACTCAGAGTCGAACCACTGCTTCTTTGCATGGAGAAAGCTGAGGTTGTTCAGGCTTTTGGTGAGGATGGCCCTTGGTCGACTCCCTATCGAGGTCTAGCCCTAGAGAGGCCCTAGAAAGGCCCTAGAGAGGTGCTGCAAAGAGGAATGTGCAAAACCACCCAAAGACAGATGTGCCAGGCTTGTGGCGTCATATTCAAGAAGACTGTTATGTGTCGGACGCAGCTCGGAGAACCGACCAGCGTTTGAAGGACCCAGTATGAAATAAGCAGAGCACGGTACAAAGGCTAACTGAATTTAATACATAACAGTGAAAATGTAATAACAGAAAGGTGCGGCCTGGCGTGGTGCGCTCCCAGCAGCGCTAACGGTCCGGAGCCAAAAGCTGTTTCGGACCCAAGGACCCCGCCGACACCCCCCAGGTGGCCGCAACAACCGAGTCTGTGAAAGAAGGAACCATTATGTGAGTCCACACTCTACACACAGAACACTTAAAGGTGTACAAACAGCAAACACTTCCTGGCTTGATTGCTGATCAGCTTCCAACCTGCAGGCATGGAACATCCAGTTCACAAAACTCCACCGCAGTGGAAGCTGATACATGACTAACAAACAGCTCAATACAATAAGGTGTGAGGGACACCACATTTACTGACTGTATAACTGTTAGTCACAAAATCTAACGTACCTCAGGAAGTGTGCTGACGAGCGTGAGACCTCACCCCCTCCTCTTTCACAGACTGTGCATCAAACCTGGACGTTTCTCAGCATCCGCTGCTGATGAGATGGCTCCCGAGACGACGATCTCACCCGTCTGGTCACAAGGTCGAGTCTCTGGCAAATACACACTGTGCACTCCAGTCTTAAATGCCAACATGCTCCAATCCATCCAGATGCACCTCAGCTGTGAGTCCTGACGAGTCGCAGGTGATCAGGGTGAGGTCCTGACAGCCTCAGCAACACAGCCACTCAGTCCCAAATGCACGCCACCTGGGAGGAAAACAAAAAGACAAACAAACCGGCAGCCAGGCCCCCCCAGCCATATAACAAAGACTTGAGGTTGTAATTGCTGCCAAAGGTGCATCAACAAAGTATTGAGCAAAGGGTGTGAATGCATAAGTAAATGTGATTTGTTAGTTTTTATTTCTATTAAATTTACAAAAAAAAAAAAAAAAAAAAAACTTTTTTCATGTTGCCATTATGGGGTGTTGTGAGTAGAATTTTTTGGGGAAAAAATTACACCATTTTGGAATTCTTTCACAAAATGTGGAAAAAGTGAAGTGCACTTTCCAGATGCACTGGAAAAATTCTTTCCAAATGCACAATAATTCTGTGCCTGAAGCCAATGATATTTCAGATATTTTATTCCTTAAAGTAATAAGACACACTGTGAAAATCCAAGTCTGGCTGGTCCCTAAAAATATCCACAAAAAAAAGATTTTTCATTTCTGTGGTGAAAAGTGCTGCAGCTGCAGACTGGATATACTGAGAGCTGCAGGAAGTGGGCGGATGTTTCAATGCATGCTGAAACGACACAGGCATAAGTATGCTCTGGCTCACACTCAACCCACTGGATCAGTTTTAATCCTGATCATTGGAGGCAAATGCCAAATCAGCTAGAAGGACATACACCAGAGGTCTCACACCAATTCCAGAAAGGGCCAAGAGGGTGCAGGTTTTCTTTCAACCACTCACTTGTCAATGGACTGCATTTATATAGCGCTTTTCCATCTGCATCAGACGCTCAAAGTGCTTTACAATAATGTCTCACATTCTCCCTTATGTCACAGTGCTGCCACACAAGGCGCTCACAACACACCAGGAGCAACTAGGCGATTAAGGTCCTTGCCCAAGGGCCCTTATTGATTTCCTGGTCAGGCTGGGATTTGAACCAAGGATACTCTGGTCTCAAGCCCAACAGCCTAACCACTAGACCATCACCTCCCCTCCCAAAGATACCCTCATTCAGAATTCTTGCAGAGTGATAATTCAGTTTTTCTTCAAAGGTGTTCCTGGAATCGTCACAGGTAGTGTAAGTTATTGGACAGTTTACTTGCCACATGTCAATGCAAAAAGCTTTCCAGACCAGCCAGAATGTCTCTCCTCAAAGATAACAGGACAATAAACTCAATACTTTGAATAAACCACTGTTTCTCCTACAGGTCAACAGTGGAAAAACACAAGTTTGTGTTACAAATAACATTATTTTATCCAAATATGAAAGTTATGTTTTTCTTGTGTTTATAAGCACTCAAAAGACATAGCATAGTTCCCAATTTAACCTGACATGTTTCCTTTTATAACTTGGTGTATTTAAAATGTGATTCTTGAATTATTAATACTTTGCCATGCTGAAATGTTTTCTTTTAATTATTGGTTTGTTTTAGTTTTAACATTCCTTAATTTGTGGTAGTTAAAAGAATCTAAGAAAAAAGTTTATGCCAATATATTTGTCTTTAAATATCTGAAGTCTCTGAACTTCTGATTGAGTGACGTCACACACCAAATGGGTAGGGCTTAGTGAAGTAGAGTCCACTTTAAAAATTCCAGAACAGAGGTGTTCACTCTCTTGTTCTCCCTCTTATTTTTACTCTCTCTTGCCTCTAACTTACATCTGGCTTACTTTTCTTTGTCACTTTCAAGCCTTTAACTTTTCTAAGTTTACAAAGACTTTTAATCTAGTTCCACAAGTTTTTGAGGACACCAGAGTACCATTTTTAACAAACACCTAAATCTTCATCTGTGGGTCAAGCAAACCAAGACAGACCCAGAGAACCATCCATCTGCCCTGCCAACAAACCAAGCTGAAACCACGCCTGGTATCACCGGGGCAAACTAGCAGTTCAACCCCAGAACCAGGCAAGCTCAGGCCGAAACAGCCATCAGCGATGGATCTTCAAGGATAAGCTAAGTGACCCATCATAGGTTCAACACGGCTTTGCTAAGTGGTACAAGGTGGCTTTAAACAGTTTGTTTTATAATTTTCTTAACAATAATAATTGGCCTCAAAATTCAGCACTAAATTCCAATCAGATTTATTCACTTTATTCCTTAAACTTCTTTCCCTGCTTTAACTTTCAGTGTCTCGGGAGTAACAAAATATGTCCATAACATAACTATTTAATAATTGTTCATATCCACAAAATGTCAGTAACCTGTTCATCTCTTGTATTTTTTCTAAATAAATGCATGTAAATATCCCTGCAGTGGTTTTGTTGTGTTCGGGTGGAAATGGTGTTGGTCGAACTTATCGTAGAAATTAGGACTTTTTAGATTTGAGACTGATAAATGATTATTGATTCATGTTTAAATTAAAGTTCCTGGTCTTTAAAAAACTAGGTGGTGCCCCCAACAACACTGAGGTAATTAAATATCATTCCAATTAAATATTGTGTTACTGATGAGGTGTGACTTACCTTGGTCCCTACAAGTAGGACATTTCAATATTAAATATTAAAAAAATCTTAATATTTGAATTCATTACATTTTCAGTCCGCCCATTTGATCTAAATAATTATTAAATATTAAAATTGTTAATTATATTAGTGCCCCACCGGTGAGGCACCATCCAATTTTTGATCTTAATAATGATTAAATATTTAAACGTGCTACATGTTAAGTTAAAACTGCAAATTATTTTAATTCCACTACACACTCCACCAGGTGATTTCAATGTGCATTTGAAATCAGTTAATCAGTGAAATCACCTTGTCAAGTGGGTGGTTGCAAAGAAGACCTGCATCCTCTTGGGCCTTTTTGGAATCAGTTTGAGACTTCTGACATAAACCGCTCCTGTGACACAAACACAATAATTGCACAATAACCTGGATCACAGCTTTAAAACCAGCAAAAAGAACCATCTGAGGCTGTGTGCTGAGACAACCTGGTCTCACGCCATGTCGTGATTCAGCAGCACGAAATATACATTAATCTATTGGTTCATGATATTGTCACGAAAAGTGCCACATTTTCGTCACAGCAGCACAAATTCATTTGAATACATTCCGTGATGGCTCCACAAAATTAAAAGTGAAGCAGAGGGGTCGGGTGGTTATGGTTAGGGTTGGGAGAAGGAGTGGGAGTAGGGTGAGTTATAGTTAGTTAATTTGAGTATATAGTGAGTAAAATTTGACTAATTTCATGATTGGACCAAAAATAGAAACCAAATGATCCGCACAACCACAGTGCTCCGATACAAAAAAAGGTTTTATTTAACAAAACTGTTGTGAAAGTGTAGGAACACGGACCCACAACAGGGGGCGCAAATGAATGGACAATGGAGGTAGCCAAATAACAACGCTTTACTGTTGTGACAAAAAGCACAACAAACACAATAGATTACAACAATAGACAAGAAGTCAATTCACACAATGTGTCACGTGGGCAGGCTCGAAGATAAGAGACGTCTGTCCAAAGCAGAACCAGAACCACACGATTTCCTCCGCCACCGAACCCCAGGAATACTGGAGCCGCCAAGTCCCGAACTCCCAGGTGGCCACTGCCTCCGCGTGTCGGATCTGGTACTGCTGGCGAGGAACAAAAACAGTTAAAGGTGGGTGCGTGTGCACCCAGCAACCCGTATGGCGGGAAAACCACCTCCTCCTCTCGTCGGAAGAATGTCTGCTACTTCACGCACAAAAGTAACAAAGTGTTAATGTTGACAAAGACAACACAGTCGGCTGAGAACAGTAGCTTCAAGGTAGAGCGATATCTCGGCAAAGAGGTGGAGATGTCGTCCTGCTGATATACCACTGCTGATCAGATGACTGGTGACAGCTGTCATAGGCGATAAGTGACAGCTGTCACCCCGGCTGCTCCTGTGAGGCGGCAGCGCCCTCTGGTGCCTGGAGCCCGCACTCCAGACAGGGTGCCCTCTGGTGGTGATGGGCCTCCTCTTCAGCGGCCCACACAACAAAAACGTAACGTTTCGGGCAACCTGCCCATCGTCAGACAGCACATGAAGTGTGAAACACCTGTCTAAAATACTGACATGATTAGTAATTGCCCTCACCTGATGGGAGCACGAAAACAAAAATGTGAGACTGGGCTGGCTGAGACACTTGCATAAGTCAACATGCCTCGCAGGGGAGGGAATCCAGCACACGCAACTGACAAGTGGAGCCTTATGTAATCGCCGCACTTAGTGGTGGTGTCACATCCCTTTCTCACCATCAGAATGCTAAATTAGTAATCTCCATAAGGATGAACAAAATAACAGCTCCTTTTCCTTCTCTCCTGTCATTCACTTTCTTTCTTTTCTTCCTCTCTTCAGGTGTGTTCTTAGCAGCCATCTGTTACCATGGCGGTGAAGGAGACAGTGTGTCTCCCGGTGTCGCTGACCGAACGCCCCCCCCCAAAAGAATCGGTTCCTCCCTGCATTCACTGTGTATGAGTTTTTTCGGAGCATCAGATGCGATACACAGATTATTGCCTTGTTTGTGCTTAAAACAGCCTCTTTTCTGCCTAAAATTGGCTGATTGTTGTACAAAAGCTTCAGATATCTGTCCCTCAGATAGATGATGACTGGAGTGCAGTTTTAAGCAAATACGAGGTGATAATCGGTGAATTGCTGCTGATGCTCCAAAATGGCACATTCGCAGTGAAGGCAAGGGGGACCGATTTTTACGGGGGACTGTTCGGTTGGCGAGACCGGGTTACAGATGCTGCAGGTATTTTCTGATGTGCACTTCAAACATCACACTCCACTGTGCTTTTCTTTAAGCAGAATCATTTCTTACAGAAATTAGTCCACAGCATGTATTCATATTTATTTATTCAAGTTAATAACAATACCCATGTAAATGAAGCTTTTGAAAATGATAAAAGGCACATCTATAAACCCACAGAGATAACCCAACTCATGGACCAATACATGAAAGCTGATAAGATGAGCAAATGTAGGTGCTATTTACTTCAGACCAACATTTCAAAGGATTTCAGTTCATCTGATGTTGGTCTGAATGACAGTGTTAGAAATACAGTTCACCTGAGTTCCATAAAAAAAAAAAAGTATGTCAAACATGAGCAAAATTATTTGTCACCCAACAAAGATTCAAACAGTTTCAACAGTTTTTGGGCTGAAGGAAACATTCAGCCTGACTGTATAGATTTTTATACTCAACAGAAATATGGTAAATGTAACATTTTCATTTTCAATCCCATTTTTCATGAGTTGATGACCTCATGCTATGCACAAAAACTGTAGTCAACAGAGGGCGACTCTGAAATTCATTCATTTTTTTATACCCAATTATTGGTCATGGGAGAGCTGAAGCATCTCTCCTGAAACTGCCTTTAACAAAAAATCTTTTTGTTAAAGGTCACTGTAACTCAGTAGGTAAAACAACCCCCTTTTCTCTTTTATTTGTGTCAATGTATTTGTAAAATTTTATTTTGAAAAACATTTATTGTGAAAAGAGGAAGTGTAATCCTGTCTAACCTTTTTAAAAATTCTTTTTACTTTTTATGATTTATTATTTTATTGTGCTTAATTCATCTTGTTCTGTTTTTTTAAGTTCTGTTGTGTGAAGCGCCTTGAGGCGACCCCGTCGTGAATTGGCGCTATATAAAGTAATAAATTATATTTTTAATTTGAACTTTATTTTCCTGTTTTCATGGTCACATTGGGTGACAATGACCTTCTCTTTTGTTAAGAATGATATTGGTCCTGTCTTTCAAGCTGCAGACTGAATCAGGCATTAGTTTATCTGTCTTTTTGCACTCTGAGAATGAACGAGACAGGCTGCAGATGATCCATGCTTCGAGATTTGGCACGTTTTGTTAATGGAAGCATGAGCTGGAGAAGTCGTGTGGCTCTGTCCCCTGCCACTTTCATGGCGATACCTCATCTTGGTGAGTTAAGACCAGGTGCTTTCTAAAGAAAATATCCGAGCACAATGGAAATACGTCCATGCTCTTTGGCACTATCCTCTGCAAGTATATGGATGCATATTGTCATGGTTATATCATATAATATATTTTGCCAAATCAATCAATCAATAGTGCTATGCTAAAATTAGCATTGTGCTGATGCTAATGCTAATATTTTCTGTTTTAAAGCAATGAAAATGCTATTTTTTTAAGATATGATTTTGCCAAATAAGTTTTAAAATTCATTTGTGAAAATATGACCTGGCCATGCAAACTCGCAAATGGTTAGAAAATGTAAGTGGGTCCAGTCATTTTTAAATATTCAGTTTTAAATGTGAAGTAAACAAAATGTGAAAACATGAAAGGAATTTGAGTAGAAAGTACCGTTTAATACAATGGCAACTCAGCTTTAAGGGGTACACATTTATTTAATGTGTGTAGGGCTGGTGGTCATGGGAGTGTTTATTCTTTGGCACTTCCTGTTTACGTCGCTGAGGTTTAAGCTATCCACCTGCTGCGCGTATGATGAATGATCACATGTTCAAATGGTCCTTGTGCAGTGTTTCTCCAAGCATATGCATCTTTTAAAAGGTCACATATTGTAAAATCTATCTAAATCCTGCAGCTAAAATATATTTGGCATTTCATGTTTAGCAAACTTTAAACGTTTACAGCAGCATTTCATTTGTATCAGGAAAATGCTCTTTGAAAGGTACAATATAAATTAATCTGACTTTGTCCAAAAATTTGGAGCTTGAAGGATCCACCACCTAAAGTAGTACCCAGCAGCTATAACGCTAAATTTGCTCCACCCCATTGCCCCACACGCTGAGCAGACTCGATCATTGCCTGGTCAGTGACCATAATTAGGTCACATGATCCCGATGAGCATTGCTGCTTTAGTTTCTCCGTCATGGGCAGTGCAGGCGTGTCAAGGATGTCCGAGTTGTTGCTTGGGAAATGACAGTGGGCCCGTGATGAGTTTACAGCCGGAGTACACAGATGATGGAAGCGCTGTAATGTCAAAAGGTCGCAGTTAGTCAACGTGTTTTTCAACATTATTAAAATTCTAAGAATACTTTTCACACAATAATTTCTGTTTTTCTTTATAAAGCATTTTATGGGCTTTGATTTCATGATCAGATTTATTCTGCTCGTTTTCAAAATTCTTACGTCTGGTTTCGTTTTCAGATGACGTTATTTCACCCAAATGAAAAAAATAACAACAACAACATAACAAGACTGAACAGTACTCTAAATGGCTTGTCACAGTATGTTAGCAAAAATATTTATCAACTTAGTGAAAAGATTATCCTGAGGTGGACTGTGAAAATAGAACTGAAGTGATTAGTTTTATGAAATGTTTTTTGACATGACAGCTTATTCTGATAGGCTGTCCTCCAAAAGGTCTTCCAGTTATAACCACAATTTATTTACTTTCATAATAGGCTCGCTCACTGAAACAAATAACTTTGGTTGCCCCATCCTCAATCAATACTCCTTTTTGATTTCTCCTTTTCAGCATGCAAACAACGCCATTACAATTATTCACAGATGTGTTAAATAGTATTAGCAAGAGAACATTTAAAGTAAATATTGCAGTCAATCAAGATCAAGTTTGTAAATGAGTGTTAACAACAGCCATAGCTTTTGACATGCACACTCACATGCACCTCCCCGTCCCCAAAATACTCGAAAGCCTTTGAAAACATCCTCAGCTGCCTACTGCAGAGTCATCTCCACTCAAAACCAAAAGTCAAAATGTATCCCAGAAATTCACAAACATTGGCATACATCAAGTTCTTTTTCAAACTGGGTAATGTTTTTAACTATTTTCAAAGATTTATGAGTAGTTATAAAAGATTATGCCATTTGTTACATCTGAACAGGTAAACATTTTTATTGCACACACCACAATTTGCAGGATCTCCAACAACTTGCAGGAAATCATAGGCAGCCTGCACACAGGTACTGCGAGTGCTGTACAGAGAGGTGTGGCTCTCACACTATTCAATGCTTGCTTGGACTAGTTGTTGGGTTGGGTTGTGGAAACCACTGGATTAAGTGGCTTTTTGGTGAGTAAAGGACCTTGACTTGTGGATGATATGATTTTGCAGATGCCCTGATTGCAGTACTGGAGAAGTTAAGTGAGGAATCCTAGTGTCTGGGTTTACGATTGTCCTGGATCAGGATGAAGATCCAGGCTTTAAATGACTTCCTGGTGAAAATGGTGAACTTGTAAAGACATTCAGGTATCTCAGCATTGCCATTCATGTCTCTGGGTCCTTATTCTTTGAGATTGAGGCATTTCTGGGAAGAGCTTCTGAAGTCATGAGGACACTAAACAGAGAGATTTAGTGATCCCAATATGTTTGCAGAAGAATGAATCCAATTTTTTTTTAGGTCCTGGTGCTTCCTGTTGTACTGTGTGATTGTGAGACATTGGATGCTAACCAGTGACAACTGGATATCTTTGGTACCAGGTGCCTTTGGGGGATCCTTGGGTACCACTGGAGTGACTATGTGTCAAATGGGTGGTTACTTAGGGAGACTCAGATGAGGAGTAAAACTTACACTGTGAGAGTACAGTAGTGTTCAGAATAATAGTAGTGCCATGTGACTAAAAAGATTAATCCAGGTTTTGAGTATATTTCTTATTGTTACCTGGAAAACAAGGTACCAGTAGATTCAGTAGATTCTCACAAATCCAACAAGACCAAGCATTCATGATATGCACACTCTTAAGGCTATGAAATTGGGCTATTAGTAAAAAAAAAAGTAGAAAAGGGGGTGTTCACAATAATAGTAGCATCTGCTGCTGATGCTACAAACTCAAAACTATTATGTTCAAACTGCTTTTTTAGCAATCCTGTGAATCACTAAACTAGTATTTAGTTGTATAACCACAGTGTTTCATGATTTCTTCACATCTGCGAGGCATTACTTTTGTTGGTTTGGAACCAAGAGTTTGCTCGTTTACTAGTGTGCTTGGGGTCATTGTCTTGTTGAAACACCCATTTCAAGGGCATGTCCTCTTCAGCATAAGGCAACATGACCTCTTCAAGTATTTTGACATAAACAAACTGATCCATGATACCTGGTATGTGATATATAGGCCCAACACCATAGTAGAAGAAACATGACCATATCATGATGCTTGCACCACCATGCTTCACTGTCTTCACTGTGGCTTGAATTCAGAGTTTGGGGGTCATCTCACAAACTGTCTGCGGACCTTGGACCCAAAAAGAACAATTTTCTCATCAGTCCACAAAATATTCCTCCATTTCTCTTTAGGCCAGTTGATGTGTTCTTTGGCAAACTGTAACCTCTTCTGCACGTCTTTTGTTTAACAGAGGGACTTTGCAGGGGATTCTTGCAAATAAATTAGCTTCACACAGGTGTCTTCTAACTGTCACAGCACTTACAGGTAACTCCAGACTGTCTTTGATCATCCTGGAGATGATCAATGGGTGAGCCTTTGCCATTCTGGTTATTCTTCTATCCATTTTGACGGTTGTTTTCCGTTTTCTTCCACGACTCTCTGTTTTTTTTGTCCATTTTAAAGCATTGGAGATCATTGTAGATGAACAGCCTATAATTTTTTGCACCTGCGTATAAGTTTTCCCCTCTCCAATCAACTTTTTAATCAAACTACGCTGTTCTTCTGAACAATGTCTTGAACGTCCCATTTTCCTCAGGCTTTCAATGAGAAAAGCATGTTCAACAGGTGCTGGCTTCATCCTTAAATAGGGGACACCTGATTCACACCTGAAAATTGACGAACTCACTGACTGAATGCCACACTACTATTATTGTGAAAACCCCCTTTTCTAGTTTTTTTTTTTTTTTTTTAGTAATAGCCCAATTTCATAGCCTTAAGAGTTTGCATATCATGAATGCTTGGTCTTGTTGGATTTGTGAGAATCTACTGGTACCTTGTTTCCCATGTAACAATAAGAAATATACTCAAAACCTGGATTAATCTTTTTAGTCACATGGCACTACCATTATTCTGAACACTACTGTATGTCAGTTATAGTATTTTGGCCACGCCGCCTGTTTCTCTGTGCATAACTCAGCACATGCGAGCCTCCATGTTGAGGACCCCAGCTGCTCGAGAAGGTCAAGGACACATCCAAGTTTTACCTGGTTGCAGCAGATAGATGGTTGCTTTTGATCTATTGTATCCCTGGGCACCTGCCATACAGGAACCAAGCGTGGTCCCAAAACCATGTATACTGTGTATGTACTGTAATGCCAGTTTAAATGTTTATATATAAATCAAAGAAGCAACTCAAAATCAGAATATGTGAGAAATCTTCAGCAGCTCAACACTTTAATGGACAGAATCATCAAACTGTTGAACTATGTTTTATAGGTATTGGGGCAGTGCAAAGTCCCGGCAGAATTAAAGAAAGATGATAAACTCTCACCACAGAGAAAACATTTTTGCGTTCATTGTCTGGACACATCGACATCAAAAAGTATGAATGACGATGTTGATATGTATGTTGTTTGAATTTGTGTTTATGTTTATCGGCATAAATGTTTGCATTTCATGGTGGCGGTGCTATCCTTGTTATATACACCTCGTTTTGATGATACTGACACAGCTCTGAGGGACTGCAGTGCATCCTGATCCTGTGCACGTTCTCTTGCTGACACTATTTACCACGCCTGTGCATAACTGTAGTGATTTTGTTTGCAAGCTGAAGAAGGGCAACACCTGAAATGCCTGTGAAATCAATGAGAAACTGGAACAGAGTGTGATCTATTTTCTATGTTAATTTACTTTGTATTTTACCATGTGTGTTACTGGCACTCAAAGTTTGCCATTTAGACATGCCTTGTCTTAATATTTGATAATATATTTCCGAAGATGAATTAATACAGATAATTTCATCATCACTTTGTTTAAAGGAAGCTAAATGTTGTGCTGACAGAACCTGGATCAGAGTTCCCGGGGTGGTGGCCAGGGCGTAGATGGCCCAGATGGGAAGCAGGGAGACGGAGGAGATTGTAAGGAGCCAACCCAGGGTTGTGGCCCAAACTGGAGTCACCAGACCTTTCCCCAGTTTCAGTGGAGCCCAACGTACTAAATAAAACACAAAGGTAGCCTAAAGGAGACAAAAAGAAGTATATCAAGAACAAATTAATGTGGGAAATTATTGTGTCAAATGAGACTTTCACTGTGATGGAGTGTCAGCTCCAACATTCTGGCTATGTGATACATTCCTCTGGGTATGATCCACCATATATGTAGGTGGGTGAGTGATGAAGACCCCAGAGGCTGGAAAAGGCCAAGTGGGTTTAGAAGCCAAGTGAAGCATGGACATCAATAGGCTTGACCATGTACCGTATTTTCAGGAGTATAAAATGTAATTTTTTTTTTTTTACTAGGGTGGGAGGTCCTGTGACATACTCTAGTGCAACTGATATGCTGAAAAAATAAAATAAAATCACCCATTTTTTTTTATTAATAATAAGAGCAACCTGAAATGTCTGACATCCACCAATCTGCATCTGGATCACCTCCAAAATTCAGTTGAGTCTTCCATGTCCTAATATCTGTCTGTGATGCAAATTTGGTGAGAATCCGTGATGTTGTTTTCACATAATCATAAGCCTATAAAAAGTGAAATCTTGATCTCAAATCTGGAATTGGATCCGGATCATCTCCAAAACTCACTGGACTCTTCCATGGCCAAATATCTATCTGTGGTGAAACTGTCATCAAACTCCAAGCAGTAGTTTTGACATAATCCTGCTAACAGACAGATAAATAAATAAATAAACATAGATGATTTTATCAAATCCTTGGTGGATGTAATAAATGTAATAATTTCAACACAGTCATTTAGTGCCTCATGGGGAGAAGGTCCCAGATTCACTTCCAACATGGATTTTTTTTCTGTGTGGAGCTTGCATGATGTCCTCTTTTTATGTGGGATCCCTCCAGGTGCTCCGGCTTCCTCCCACTTCCAAAGACATGTGGGTTAGGTGAACTGGTGACTTTTAATTGACTGTCGATCTGAGTCCACGTCTGAAGGAGTTTTGGCCTTGTGACAGACTTGCAGCCAATGGCTGTTGGACAGGCTCCAGCTTCCCATGATTCTAAATTGGAATAACCAGGTATAAAAAAGAATTACGGAATGAACTATAATAACTGTTTATTATGGTGCCACTCAATATTATGGTCAAAAATTTTTGTTCAACTTTTTCCAGGTCCCATCCCCTAATTTTTCCCCTTTTATGAAGCATATTAACAAGTTTCATTTAGATATATGGATATTTACTGGTAGCTCAGTGAACTGAAGTGTTTCCTATATCACATAGTATAATTGGGGCTCATTTGACCAGTCTCGCTATGGAAGTGGACGAGCTGTAGAGTTTATAATGTCAGCTATCAATCCAGCTCAGGGTGACATCACACACTTCATGCGGCAACAACTAACAAGAGTTCACCCCAGAGATGATTACCATGATCTCCTGCACTTGTCACTGATCTTGCTGGGATCTCACTGCAATGGTGATGTACACATTAAGCTGGATGATGGAAAATCTCCTATGCAGTCTGAAGATGTACATCTTTTTTTCCCAGTTCCGACTGACTGCATGTGAACTCTCATTTCTTGGGCATTTGAACACATTTGTGATAAAGTTCTACCTCAAGGCTTGGTTCACATGCATGTGTGTGTCATCTGATCCACAAAAAGATCTGCAGCTCCTGCATGAGCTGGACAGCTACAAGAGGACAAATGAAGTTATTGCTAAAAGCTGCAGTAAATTCATTCTCTGGACAGTGCATTGTGACATTTTCAGTCATTTTGTTGTGTTAATCTGTTTTTGTACAAAAAGCACTTAAGTTCTGAAGTAACTGCTACCAGCTGCTAGTCTTCATTTTAAGTATTTGTACAATATTCTTATGTTTGTTAAAACAACTGTTATTTATCAATACCAATTTTTTTCAAAAAATTATGAAAATTTGATGCTGTTGAGCAACCAGTAAATATTATTATAATACATCCAAATTTTGTCAGCTTTTTTTCTTTTCACATTATGAAATAAATCTGGGGGTGGGACAATACAAAAAAAAAAAAAAAAAAGAATCTTTATTTTTGACTGGCACCCTACTGTTTATATAGGACATTCTCAGGAATCAAAGGACTAAATAAAATAAACTGATATGACAAAAAAGGTGCCTCCAGTCTGACTTACATGCTGGTGCAACTAATGCTCTGAAAAATGCAGTACATATACTTCCACAACTCTGAAACTCTGTAAAGGAGAAACATATATAGATACACCTTTATAAAAGAATTCATATGCATGCTTCTAATTTTGTATGTACATGTAGTTTTCGTCATGTTTCCGCAGTTTTACATGAGGCCCAATGACACTGAAATTTTGCACAGTACTACAAATGTGTGGCAGAGACATAATCCAAATTCTGGACATTATCATAACCTTTGTAGTTTTAGTGCAGTTTTTTTGATTTGGACACAGACTTACAAACAGCTGCTACATGACAAAAAACAGGACTTCAGATATGGAGAAACAGGAGGTTTCACAAGAACATCTCTCTCACAAACTGGCTGATGTGCAGTAGGAGGAACATGTGTAAAGATCCTAAATAATGCCAATGTCTACAGTGTGCTATTTTACAGCAAACAGACAGTAAACAGTGCAGCAGCAGTTCGGTGGGGTCACTCACAGTGCACACAGCCGGGGTGAAGTATTTCCAGCACAGTTTGAAGACAGTCATGGGTCTGTCGCCACTCATGTCCCTAATGTTATCACTGAACCGCTCGGCTCCTGTGGGCACAACAGGAACAACTTAACTGTGTGGTTCACACCAACACAGAGGAAAATAACTGAGAAAGAATGACTGTATCACAGCTTCAGAATAGAAACTTAGTTTATACTGTGTAGCAGCAGTACGATTGTTCCAGTACTATTCTAAATGGTGGTTGATATGTTTATGGATTGAATGTCACTGAATAACCTAAAGAAAGGACAGTTATTTAGAAAACACATGATACAATCAGAGACTACGAAAGCCTTTTGTGTTTTGTCAAACACATGCTCTTGACCTTTTTATTGCAGGAGTAGCAGTAATTTATTCACAGCTGAAATGAAACCACCTATTCTGGGTTTTCACGTATCCCATAATCCCTTGCATGCCAGAGAGTCGCTGCAGTCAAAACAACATAGAGAATCCACATGATGACAATTGTAAATGAATATTATACTACAAAAATGTATTTTTTATGCTTTTCATCACGTTAATAAGAGACTGCTGCATGATACCCTGAAAACTTGCTAAAACAGTTATAACAAATAATCCGTGTCTGCTACGTTTAATCTGCGTGGAATTTAATAAACGCAAACTGAATTTCAGACATATTATATATACACTCAACAAAAATATAAACGCAACACTTTTGGTTTTGCTCCCATTTTGTATGAGATGAACTCAAAGATCTAAAACTTTTCCACATACACAATATCACCATTTCCCTCAAATATCGTTCACAAACCAGTCTAAATCTGTGATAGTGAGCACTTCTCCTTTGCTGAGATAATCCATCCCACCTCACAGGTGTGCCATATCAAGATGCCGATTAGACACCATGATTAGTGCACAGGTGTGCCTTAGACTGCCCACAATAAAAGGCCACTCTGAAAGGTACAGTTTTGTTTTATTGGGGGGGGATACCAGTCAGTATCTGGTGTGACCACCATTTGCCTCATGCAGTGCAACACATCTCCTTCGCATAGAGTTGATCAGGTTGTCAATTGTGGCCTGTGGAATGTTGGTCCACTCCTCTTCAATGGCTGTGCGAAGTTGCTGGATATTGGCAGGAACTAGTACACGCTGTCGTATACGCCGGTCCAGAGCATCCCAAACTTGCTCAATGGGTGACATGTCCGGTGAGTATGCCGGCCATGCAAGAACTGGGACATTTTCAGCTTCCAAGAATTGTGTACAGATCCTTGCAACATGGGGCCGTGCATTATCCTGCTGCAACATGAGGTGATGTTCTTGGATGTATGGCACAACAATGGGCCTCAGGATCTCGTCACGGTATCTCTGTGCATTCAAATGCCATCAATAAAATGCACCTGTGTTCTTCGTCCATAACAGACGCCTGCCCATACCATAACCCCACCGCCACCATGGGCCACTCGATCCACAACATTGACATCAGAAAACTGCTCACCCACACGACGCCACACACGCTGTCTGCCATCTGCCCTGAACAGTGTGAACCGGGATTCATCCGTGAAGAGAACACCTCTCCAACGTGCCAAACGCCAACGAATGTGAGCATTTGCCCACTCAAGTCGGTTACGACGACGAACTGGAGTCAGGTCGAGACCCCAATGAGGACGACGAGCATGCAGATGAGCTTCCCTGAGACAGTTTCTGACAGTTTGTGCAGAAATTCTTTGGTTATGCAAACCGATTGTTTCAGCAGCTGTCCGAGTGGCTGGTCTGAGACGATCTTGGAGGTGAACATGCTGGATGTGGAGGTCCTGGGCTGGTGTGGTTACACGTGGTCTGCGGTTGTGAGGCTGGTTGGATGTACTGCCAAATTCTCTGAAACGCCTTTGGAGATGGCTTATGGTAGAGAAATGAACATTCAATACACGAGCAAAAGCTCTGGTTGACATTCCTGCTGTCAGCATGCCAATTGCACGCTCCCTCAAATCTTGCGACATCTGTGACATTGTGCTGTGTGATAAAACTGCACCTTTCAGAGTGGCCTTTTATTGTGGGCAGTCTAAGGCACACCTGTGCACTAATCATGGTGTCTAATCTGTTATGTGTCGGACGCAGCTCGGAGAACCGACCAGCGTTTGAAGGACCCAGTATGAAATAAGCAGAGCACGGTTCAAAGGCTAACTGAATTTAATACATAACAGTGATAATATAATAACAGAAAAGTGCGGTCTGGCGTGGTGCGCTCCCAGCAGCGCTAACGGTCCGGAGCCAGAAGCTGTTTCGGACTCAAGGACCCCGCCGACACCCCCCCAGGTGGCCGCAACAACCGAGTCTGTGAAAGAAGGAACCATTATGTGAGTCCACACTCTACACACAGAACACTTAAAGGTGTACAAACAGCAAACACTTCCTGGCTTGATTACTGATCAGCTTCCCAACCTGCAGGCATGGAACATCCAGTTCACAAAACTCCACCGCAGTGGAAGCTGATACATGACTAACATACAGCTCAATACAATAAGGTGTGAGGGACACCACATTTACTGACTGTATAACTGTTAGTCACAAAATCTAACGTACCTCAGGAAGTGTGCTGACGAGCGTGAGACCTCACCCCCTCCTCTTTCACAGACTGTGCATCAAACCTGGACGTTCTCAGCATCCGCTGCTGATGAGATGGCTCCCAAGACGACGATCTCACCCGTCTGGTCACAAGGTCGAGTCTCTGGCAAATACACACTGTGCACTCCAGTCTTAAATGCCAACATGTTCCAATCCATCCAGATGCACCACAGCTGTGAGTCCTGACGAGTCGCAGGTGATCAGGGTGAGGTCCTGACAGCCTCAGCAACACAGCCACTCAGTCCCAAACGCAAGCCACCTGGGAGGAAAACCAAAAAACAGAAACAAACCGGCAGCCAGGCCCCCCCAGCCATATAACATAATCAGCATCTTGATATGGCACACCTGTGAGGTGGGATGGATTATCTCAGCAAAGGAGAAGTGCTCACTATCACAGATTTAGACTGGTTTGCGAACAATATTTGAGGGAAATGGTGATATTGTGTATGTGGAAAAAGTTTTAGATCTTTGAGTTCATCTCATACAAAATGGGAGCAAAACCAAAAGTGTTGTGTTTATATTTTTGTTGAGTGTATTAGTCTGGAACAAAGAGGACAAACAGTGTTGTAAAGAACAATAATCAAGACATTAAAGAGCAAACTTCACTTTCTCCCAGAACGACATGATCAGGAAGCGAGCATAGCTCACAGCAGCTCCCACTGAAAATAATGGAGAGACAGCCTGTGATTCTCGCATGTTTACATAAAGCAAACACAAAAACAATGTCTATAAACCCAGAGAATATATTCACGAGGGTTTTAGGCACAATAGAAAAATAGTTTTATGTTACGATGTTAATGGTGTTGTCCATGTGCAGCAGTTAAAGTGCAGCGTGATCAGAGCATCTCAGTGCAGTTCTCAATGTTACTGAGATCTCACAGCGCAGCGACCTCTCCGAGGTTTTGCGGGATTTGAAACCTGAAAAGCCTCAATTCATATCATTTTCAAGCTGTGGGAACAGATCAAAATGTTTGACAAATAGAAATTATACAGTAAAGTATCTCTGCACACCCTAACTGTGTAAAGTGTTGATAAGTTTCGTACAAGTGTTTGACGTATGGTGGCAACAACTTTTTTTTACTTTGATCTACATATAACTTGGTTACAGGAGACACAGTGCGCTCATTTACATTTATAAAAGGGTTGAGTGGATCCTTATCATTTGATTGGTGCTTTGTATGTCACATGACATGGATTATTCACCCCATTTGTGTTGCATTCCATTTAGAGTGCAGTTTGGTTCCATTTAGAGTGCAAATTTGGTTCCATACATTTGGTACTATTGCACTCTACACACACACACACACACACACACACACACACACACACACACACACACACACACACACACACACACACACACACACACACACACACACACACACACACCTACACAAATGCACATGTACACACACACACACACACACACAACAAATCCACTGCACTGGACAGCTGCCTGCTGTTAGCAGGAAGTTAGAATGAAAAGCTGGACTAATTTCTGACATGATTTTTTTCACTGCACTGAGGATGTACACAGTCTTTTTTTTTTTGTAGTACACCCACGCACAAGCGCCAACCCTGTGTGAGCACATGCGCACACGTGTGGGACAACGACACAAGCAAGTCGACAATTTGATTGCGCTAACTGACAGTGGTAATTCTTGTAACACACACATACACACACAATCCACTCCACTTTAAGCTGTCTGGATGCATGAAGAGCTGTTCAGATGAAAAGATGAAAAGCTGACCTGATTTTTGGCTGGACCGAGGAACTACACAGTCTTTTTTATGGAAGTCTGAAGTCAATACACTGCCTCACCAGACTACACATCACAATTTGAACTTTAGCAGCAGTGGAACACCAAAATGTAAGTCCCTTTTCTGTTGTTTATAAATTAATAAAATATCAAACGACAAGGATCTAATTTAGATGTTATATAAAACAAATAATTAATGTTTTACATTATTTCAATGGAACAAATATTTCATGAGGTGAAAGGTGGAGCATACCATTCAAATCGGCTTTGCCTCATTGAATGGTTTGTTCCAAAGACCAAAGATCACAGAACACTCATGTTGCAACTTATTCATGATTTTGGTCCAGAGAATATTTGCATCTGACATGAACACGATATTTGGGAGTGTTGATGAGTTATTGTAGCAACAAGCTTTCGACCATAAGTGCACCGTAATGTGAAGCGGAAAATAGTCTATAACTCCCTATGGCTGGTGTGCCAGTGTGCCCCAGATTAGTTCCCCAGACAAGGCCAGTGACTATTTAGAGCTGGATGGACGGGGTTCAAGTGTTTTATTCAAGGAAGCAGAGATTGAGCTTGACTGGTAATCAAACATCCAGTGGGGAAAATATTTATTTTATACAAAATTCAAATTCAAATTTCTTAATTTATATTGCACCAAATCACAATGGGGTCATCTCAACGCGCTTCACACAGCACAACTTAAAAAAGCAAAACAAAATTAATTAAAAGATAAAAAAAAATGACAGTAAACAATAAAAACATGAATAAGTAAAAAGAATAGAAGACACACAATAACATAAAATACTAGCGATAAAACAGCGAAAAACGATGCGTCTTCAATTTAGATTTAAAGTGTCCCTGCCATGCCATGCCGTTTTTACATATTCTTGAAGAATAAAAAAAGCTTTTTCCACATGTTGTCTTTGTTTTTTTTACCATAAAATTACACTGAACAAGGATTTAGACGTTTTGTTACCCATCTGAGAATTTGAATTTACCGCCTCCGAGTTGACCTACTTTTTCGCTGCGACGGATGTGACGTCATTCGAGTAAATGTGTCGCAGCACGGCTCTGTTTACCTATACGGCAGACACGGACAGCAAAGGCATAGTGAGCAATTATAGCGAAGATATAAGTGACATATCGATTGTTTTTGAAGAAGGTGAGGACGTTTCTGATCAACAAAGCCACGGTAAAAATAATGAGTGGCTCCAAACCGTGTATGTTCCAGCCGAACGGACAGAAAGAGGATGTGAAGTGCAGCTGTCAGCTGACAGCATCAACAGCGCTGTGGATATAAGCTGCTTACAAAACAGAATGGTTGTTCACTCACCACCTTTTCTTATTAAATTCAGGAGTTTGTTCTAAAATCACTGAAAATAAAGTTTCTGTACATTCTGTATATATTTAATAATTTATGTCAGTTTCTTGTGATTGCTAATTCCTCACATTTTATTCAAAGCAAATGATTGCAAATCTTTATCTGAAAAGCTGTAGACCCAAACCGGATGGGGAAAAAAAGATTTCTAAATAAAAGAAAATTTTACTTCTATATCTGTTGTCAAATTTTATCAGGCATAATATTGTAGAAAAATGTTTATGCTAAATGGAGACTTTCCTGTCTAAAATACACATACAGAACATCTGTAATCATAAACTGTATCACATGTAATCTACTTTGAATGAACAGGCGTCTGAACAAAAAAACAGGCTGTTCAGTTTACATACATATGTATATTTGGAAAACACAAAAATGTCAATGTTCTGGGTTTTTTTCAGGTGCTCGTGAACACAGTCAGCCGATGCCACTCGTGATCGAGTCTCGCTGTTGCAGGGAAATTTCTGCAGTCTTGGCGGAGATGCAACATGGTGGCGAAAATCCTCAATGTGTCACACAGCTGGCTAGTTTCTCGATGTGTGTTTGGATGCAGATGTCCTCAAAGTGGCACACTATGCCTACATGATACTCCACAGTACGAGTAAGCACATGAAATAGAAAGTTTCATTTACATGGTAAACTGTTGTAAACTGAATAGCCTGTTTTTTGTTCAGATGTCTGTTCATTCAAAGTAGATTAGATGTGATACAGAGTCTGACTGTCGTATCTGTGCAGGCAGATCGTTCTACAGAGCTGGGGCATGATAGGAAAAGGCTCTATGACTCGCTGACTATTTGTTCAGAAAATAAAGCATTCCAATAGTCCAATCTGGAAGAGATAAATGCATGTATCAGAGTCTCAGCATCAGCCATAGACAGGATGGGATGAATCTTCGCTATATTTTGCAGATGGAAGAAAGCGGTCCTCGTAACAACTCTAATGTGGTGGTTAAAGGACAACGTAGGATCAAGAATTACCCCAAAGTTCCTCACTTTGTCTGTATGATGTACTGTATAACACATGAACCTAAGCAAAGCACTAGCTGGTCACATTGATGCCGATGTCTTGCTGGACCAAGAACCATCATTTCAGTCTTATCAGAGTTTAAAAGTAGGAAGTTACTAAACATCCAACTTCTCACTGATGCAAGGCAATTTTCTAAAGATTTTATGTGAGTAAGATTACCAGCAGTTATTGGCATGTAACGTTGAGTGTCATCAGCATAGCAATGAAAGGCAATCCCAAAACACCGCAGTATATTCCCAAAGGGTCATCTTTGCACGTTTTCCCACCTACAAAAAATGGAGAGGTCTGTAATTTTTATTGTAGGTACACTTCAACTGTGAGAGACAGAATCTGCAAAAAAAAAAAAAAAAAATCAGAAAATCACTTAGTGTGATGTTTTTTCAATAATTAATTTGCATTTTATTGCATGTAATAAGTATTTGATCACTCACCAACCAGCAAGAATTCTAGCTCTCACAGACCTGTTAGTTTTTCTTTAAGAAGCCCTCCTATTCTGCACTCATTACCTGCATTAATTCCACCTGTTTGTACTCATTACCTGTATAAAAGATACCTGTCCACACACTCAGTCAATCACACTCCAACCTTGGATTTGCCTGATGTGAATTCTCTGAGCCCACGAGTGACTTCCACTCCTGTTTCCAGGCCAAAACACTGGATTTTGGTGATGGGGGATTCCATCACCCGCAATGTCAGGTTACAGACGCCGGCTGACACTAAATGTATTCCTGAGGCCAGATCTCCCGACACTGCAGCCCATCTTAGGGTGCTGATGCTGCAGAAGGGAAGACAGACTAAGGGACATGAGATATAGTCACATAGTTATTCACGTCGGCACCAATGATGTCAGGATGAAGCACTCAGAGGTCACAAAAATGGACGTAGAGAGGACTTGTGACCTTGCCAGAAAGATGTGTCGGCATCGATTAATAGTCTCTGGTCCCCTCCCCTTCCGGGGTACTGATGAGACGTTTAACAGGCTGACATCGTTAAATAGGTGGCTGGCACAATTTTGCAGACAGCAAGGATTTAGCTTTATTGATAACTGGCCTTCGTTCTCGGGCTGCAGTGGCTTGCTGATGCTGGACGGCCTCCACCCTACTGGGGAAGGCGCCGCCATCTTGTCTGCGAACACAGATAGAGCTCTACAGGCAGGGTAACATTAGGAATTTACAGCAGGCCACGGAGCAGGTGATTAGAGACCCTGCAAGGCTTATAACAAATGTGGGTATGGAATCCATTAGCTTAGTGGGGAAATTAGTGCAAACAATCCATTATGGTGAGAGTGCAGTTTATCTACCAGGGAGGGAAATTCAACAAGTTGAGACTGTGGCCTGCTTCCGTAGACATGTCCATAAAACCATAGAGGGATATGCTTTGCAAAATTAATACCCATTACTACAGTGGATGATGTTGAAATTGAGGATGGCCCAATGGTTGTTCCAACAATATGAAAGATTTTGTGTCTGCTACCTACAGCTCACGTGGAATATCTCAAACTTAAACCTACTTCTAGGCATCTTATATATGCTACTCTGGAACCACCCCTATACCCAAACTGAAGTCCTTAGTCTGGGTCTCATTACCATAAGATCACTGTTCTCAAAATCATTGTTGATAAATGATCTGATTATTGATCATCACTTAGATATGATTGGGTTATGTGAAACCTGGCTTAAACCGACAGCTGTCCTCCCCTTAAATGAGGCCTGCCCACCAGCATATACATTTAGTCATGTACCTCGTGATGTGAAGCAAGTCGGGGGTCTTGCTCTTATTTATAAATCTAGGTTTAGCTTATTAGCTGTTGGGGTCACAAATAAAACCCGTTTGAGCATCTGAGTCTCCGCTCTGCTCAGGATATTATGCATTGCCAAGGTGAGAAGAATAAAAATCAGCCGTATTACTTTGTCACTGTATATAGGCCTCCTGGCCCATATTCTGAATTCTTAGATGAATTTGGTGTGTTCATCTCTAACTTGTCAACTAGTGCAGATAACATTTGATCACTGGTGACTTTAACGTTCATACAAATAAGCCTTCTGATCCCCTCTGCAAATCATTTCTGGAAATTGTGGATGCATTAGGATTTCGGCAATGCATTCGGGACTTGATGCACATTAGTGGAAATACCCTGGATTTGGTTCTTGCACATGGTATTGTTGTCATGAATATTGGCATCATGCCTGTTACATCAGTGGTCTCTGATCATTCATTTATTAAGTTTACAGTTTTGCTGCCATGTTTTGTGGAACAACAAACTTATTTATCACTACGGTGATGCATCAACTCCTCAACTAAGACTGAACTCGAAGCTAGACTGGCTGATGTCTTAGCTTCACATTTGGCAAATACCCAATCAGTCAACAGTCTTGTGGATAGTTTAAACTCAGTGCTCAAAACTGCACTCAGCATGACTGCACCACCTGTGTTAAAAACTGCGCTCTCCCAATCACAGTCACCTTGGTTCAATGATTGCCTGCGTGACCTCAAGCATAAGGCTAGAGGTCTAGAACAGAAATGGCGTAGTTCAAAATTAGAAGTATTCCACCTTGCGTGGCGTGATGCTATCTTAGACTATAAGCATGCATTACTACAAAGTGGACCAATTACTCGGATTTGATCAACAAAAACAAGCATAACCCAAAGTTCTTGTTTGACACGGTGGCAACACTTATTCATGGACAGCCACCTGTAGTTTGCTCTCCTTTTATAGCACAAGATTTCCTGGATTACTTTGAGAAGAAAATAGAAGACATTAGGTTAAACATATCCCAGCATGCCTTAACCCAGCCACTACACGCTACTATTGAGGTGAGCATTACTGAGGTATTACCTAGATTTACAGAATATGAGAATATCTCTCTAGGCATGCTGACAAACCTCGTAACGTCAACAATAGACAAACCTGTTATTTGATCCAATGCCAACAAAACTGTTTAGGAGCTGTGGCTCGCTCTTGGGCTGACTGTGCTGGAAATTATTAATCTTTCTTTAACTTTTAGATCTGTTCAGAAATGTTTCAAATCTGCAGTGATTAAACCATTACTTAAGAAACCTAATCTTGACCATAGTGTATTGAAAAACTGTCGTCTGTTATTAAATCTATCATTTTGCTGTAAAAGTCTGGAAAAAATGGTGTCACTGCAGCTCGTGGACTATCTTACTGGGAATAATCTCTTTGAGCCACTGCACTCTGCTTTTAGAAAATATCATTCCACAGAGATGGCTCTCACTAAAGTGGTGAATTATCTTCTGCTTGTAATGGATTCAGACACTACTATGGTTCTTGTGCTGTTAGATCTCAGTGCTGCATTTGATACTGTGGATCATCATATTCTACTTGATAGGCTGGAAAATCATTTTGGGATTACTGGGAGTGCCCTTGCATGGTTGACGTCATACCTGACCAGTCATTCTCACTGTGTTTTGTACAATAACACTACCTCTAACCATAGTGATATGAAATTTGGGACTCCACAGGGGTCTGTCTTAGGCCCCCTGCTTTTCTCCCTTTATATAACACCCCTTGGGCACTTACTGCAGTGCTTTGGGATTGCATTGCGACATCGGCATCAATTTGACCAGTTAACACTTAGCCTCGGCTTGTGTGTCATACATCACACTGACAAAGTGAGGAACTTGGGGTAATTTTTGATCCTCCATTGTCCTTTGACCTCCACATTAGAAATATTACAAGGTGCTTTTTTCCACCTGCAAAATATAGTGAAGATTCATCTCATCCTGTCTGTGGCTGATGCTGAGACCATGATCAGTGCATTTATCTCTTCTAGAGTGGATTACTGCAATGTTCTATTTTCTTGTTTACTGCAGCCCAGCATTAGGACTCTCCAATTGGTTCAAAATACTGCAGCCAGACTTTTGACATGAAGCAAAAAGTTCAACCACATTACACACATTTTCCCATCCCTTCACTGGCTTCCTGTCCCAGTGAGATCAGATTTGAAGGTTCTGCTACTCGTCTATAAAATTGTTCACGGACTGGCACCTCCATACCTAGCTGACCTAATTAAACCTTACATGTCAGCCCGGGCTTTGCGTTCTCAGGGTTCAGGACTATTTTGTGTCCCTAAGGTAAATAAGAAGGCTCCGGGTCATAGAGCTTTCTCTTATTGTGGCCCTGTTCTGTGAAATGATCTCCCTGCGTGAATAAACCTTTCAAATCCAAACTTAAGATGCACTTATTTTCCCTTTCGTATGGCTAGCATACTCGCATAGTATAGTTCTACGCTTTTTACTTTTATTAGGATACGGAGTGTGCCACGGCCTCAACTTTACCTAAATTCTGGGTGTTTTAGTGAAGCTTAGGGCTAGTGGCCAGCGATCAACTTAGTATTTCCTGTTTTTCTTGTTGTTTAATGCTGATAAATTATACTGTATTTCTTGTCTTTCTGATGACTGAATCTGCTTTTTTTTTTCTCTCTTTTTAAGGTGCAGCTCCATCCAGAGATAGTTGTGGTATTTGTGCTGGAAGCCCTCCTGTCCTGTGCACCAACAGCATTTCCTGTATATTCATTTTGTGAATTGTGTAATTTATGTCTGTAGCATGGTGGAAATGAGAGTGGGGACTTTGAATGTTGGTAGTATGAGTGGTAAAGGGAGAGAGCTGTATGACTGATAAATAGCAATATGGTTTCATGCCGAGAAAGAGCACTACGATGCAATGTTTGCTCTGAGAATACTGTTGGAGAAGTACAGAGAAGGCCAGAAAGAGTTACATTGTGTGTTTGTGGACTTTGAAAAAGCTTATGATAGGGTGCCAAGAGAAGAGCTGTGGTATTGTATGAGGAAGTCTGGAGTGGCAGAGAAGTATGTTAGGGTAGTGCAGGACATGTACAAGAATAGTGTGACAGCAGTGAGATGCACAGTTGGAATGACAGAATCATTCAAGGTGGAGGTGGGATTACACAAAGGATCAGCTCTGAGTCCTTTCTTGTTTGCAGTGGTGATGGACAGGTTGACAGATGAGATCAGACAGGAGTCCCCATGGACTATGATGTTTGCAGATGACATTGTGTTCTGTAGTGAGAGTAGAGAGCAAGTTGAGTCTAGTCTGGAGAGGTGGAGATATGCTTTGGAGAGAAGGGGAATGAAAGTCAGTAGAAGCAAGACTGAGTACATGTGTGCGAATGGGAGGGAGTCCAGTGGAATAATGCAATTACAAGGAGTAGAAGTGGTTAAAGTAGATGAGTTTAAATATTTGGGGTCAACTGTTCAAAGTAATGGAGAGTGTGGTAGACAGGTGAAGAAGAGAGTGCAGTCAGGGTGGAGTGGGTGGAGAAAGGTGGCAGGAGTGATTTGTGACGGAAGAATATCAGCAAGAGTGAAGGGGAAAGTTTATAAGACAGTAGTGAGACCAGCTATGTTGTACAACTTAGAGATGGTGGCACTAACAAAAAGACATAAGGCAGAGCTGGAGGTGGCAGAGCTGAAGATGTTGAGATTCTCTTTGGGAGTGACAAGAATGGACAAGATTAGGAATGAATATATCAGAGGGACAGCTCAGGTGGGATGGTTTGGAGACAAAGTCACAGAGTCGAGATTGAGATGGTTTGGACATGTGCAGAGGAGGGACCCAGGGTATATAGGGAGAAGGATGCTGAGGATGGAGCCACCAGGCAGGAGGAGAATAGGAAGGCCAAAGAGGAGGTTTATGGATGTGCTGAAGGAGGACATGCAGGTGGTTGGTGTGACAGAGGAAGATACAGAGGACAGGGTGAGATGGAAACGATTGATTTGCTGTGGCGAACCCTAATGGGAACAGCCGAAAGGCAAAGAAAAATATCTGTAGCATGGCCCAAGCAGAGGGTCACCCCTTTGAGTCTGGTCTGCTTGAGGTTTCTTCCTCAGAGGGAGTTGTTCTTTATCACTGCTGCTCTGGGGATTAGTAAGGTTAGACCTTACTTGTGTGTAGCGACTTGAGGCAAATCTGTTGTGATTTGGCGCTATATAAATGAAAATAAATTGAAATTAAACTGAACTTGAACTCAACCTATCCACCATGGCCAAGACCAAAGAGCTATCTAAGTACACCAGGGATAAAATTGTTGACTTGCACGAGACTGGGATGGGCTACAGGACAAAATTCAGATATTAGATATTTATTGTTCAAACTGATAAACTTTATTGTTTTTATGCAAATATTTGCTCATTTATGAGTAGAAATGGATGCCTGCAACACATTTCAAAAAAGCTGGGACAGTGGTATGTTTAGCACTGTGTTACATCACATTTCCTTCTAACAACACTCAAGAAGCATTTGGGAACTGAGGACACTAATTGTTGAAGCTTTGTAGGTGGAATTCTTTCCCATTATTGCTTGACATTCATAATGTGCCACACATTTTCAATGGGCGACAGGTCTGGACTGCAGGCAACCCAGTCTAGTACACACACTCTTTTACTACGAAGCCAAGCTGTTGTAACATGTGCAGAATGTGGCTTGGCATCGTCTTGCTGAAATAAGCAGGGACGTCCCTGAATAAGACGTTGCTTGGATGGTAGCGTGTGTTGTTCCAAAACCTGGATGTACCTTTCAGCATTGATGGTGAGATCACAGATTTGTAAGTTGCCCATGCCATGGGCACTAACACACCCCCATACCATCACAGATGCTGGCTTTTGAACTTTGTGCTGGTAACAGTCTGGATGGTCTTTTTCCTCTTTTGTCCGGAGGACATGACGTCCATGATTTTCACAAACAATTTGAAATGTGGACTCATCAGACCACAGCACACTTTTCCACTTTGCGTCTGTCCATTACAAATGAGCTCGGGCCCAGAGAAGGCAGTGGCGCTTATGGATGTTGTTGATGTATGGCTTTCGTTTTACATGGTAGAGTTTTTACTTGCACTTGTTGAATAGCTGAGCCTTTTGGGGATGCTCCTTTTTATACCCAATCATGACACTCACCTGTTTCCAAATAGGTGTTCTTTGAGCATTCATCAACTTTCCCAGTCTTTTGTTGCCCCGTCCCAACTTTTGTGAAACGTGTTGTTGGCATCCATTTCAAAATGAGCAAATATATGCACAAAAACAAAAAAGTTTATCAGTTTGAACATTAAATATCTTGTCTTTGCGGTGTATTCAATTGAATATTGGTTGAAGAGGATTTACAAATAATTGTATTCTGTTTTTACATTTTACATACCCAGAAAGACCGTAGAGAGGCATGTTTTGAAAATTTTGTTCCTATTACTACACTGGATAACAGTAAAATTGAGGGCCCCACTAGCTGTTTCTGCAATATCAAATATTCCATGTCTGCTATCTTCAATCCGTGGGGAACTTCATGAACCCAAACCTAATTTAAGGCATCTTACTTTCACTGAACAAAAATATAAATGCAATATAAATGCCATTTTTCATGAGCTGAACTCTAAGATCTAGAACATTTTCTATTGTGAGCACTGCTCCTTTGCCGAGATAATCCATCCCACCTCACAAGTGTGGCATATGAAGATACTGATTTGACAGCATTATTATTGGACAGGTGTGCCTTAGGCTGGCAATAATAAAAGGCCATTCTGAAATGTGCAGTTTTGCTTTTGGGGCAGCGGAGTCAGAAAATACGAGGTCTGTCCGTAAAGTATAGGTCCTTTTATTTTTTTCAAAAACTATATGGATTTCATTCATATGTTTTTACGTCAGACATGCTTGAACCCTCGTGCGCATGCGTGAGTTTTTCCACGCCTGTTGGTGACGTCATTCGCCTGTGAGCACTCCTTGTGGGAGGAGTCGTCCAGCCCCTCGTCGGAATTCCTTTGTCTGAGAAGTTGCTGAGAGACTGGCGCTTTGTTTGATCAAAATTTTTTCTAAACCTGTGAGACACATCGAAGTGGACATGGTTCGAAAAATTAAGCTGGTTTTCAGTGAAAATTTTAACAGCTGATGAGAGATTTTGAGGTGATTCTGTCGCTTTAACGACTTCCCACGGTGTGAGACGTCGTGCAGCGCTCTCAGGCAGCGTCATCAGCCTGTTTCAAGCTTAAAACCTCCACATTTCAGGCTCTGTTGATCCAGGACATCGTGAGAGAACAGAGAAGTTTCAGAAGAAGTCGGCTTCAGCATTTTATCCGGATATTCCACTGTTAAAAGAGATTTTTTTAATGAAAGACGTGCGGGCGGATTGCAGCGTCGGCTCGCAGCCGCCGCAACGCTCCGTCACAGGAAAAACACCTCTGCTGGAAGCCTTAAGGACAAGTTGGAACATCTCCAGCTGATAAACAATTTCTCATATACTCACTCCACTGAAAGCCATCAAAAGCCAACTGGATTTTAACAAATGGTTATCAACACGGAGGTGTTTTTCCTGTGCCACCGCTTCGGCTGCGTCCCGAAGCGCGGACCCGTCCGCACATCTTTCATTAAAAAAATCTCCTTTAACAGTGGAATATCCGGATAAAATGCTGAAACCGACTTCTTCTGAAACGTCTCTGTTCTCTCATGACGTCCTGGATCAATAGAGCCTGAAATGTGAAGGTTTTAAGCTTGAAACAGGCTGATGACGCTGCCTGAGAGCGCTGAGCGACGTCTCGCACCATGAAAAGTCCTTAAAGCGACAGAATCACCTCAAAATCTCTCATCAGCTGTTAAAATTTTCACTGAAAACCAGCTTAATTTTTCGAACCATGTCCACTTCGATGTGTCTCACAGGTTTAGAAAAAATTTTGATCAAACAAAGCGCCAGTCTCTCAGCAACTTCTCAGACAAAGGAATTCCGACGAGGGGCTGGACGACTCCTCCCACAAGGAGTGCTCACAGGCGAATGACGTCACTGACAGGCGTGGAAAAACTCACGCATGCGCACGAGGGTTCAAGCATGTCTGACGTAAAAACATATGAATGAAATCCATATAGTTTTTGAAAAAAATAAAAAGGACCTATACTTTACGGACAGCCCTCGTAAGTCAGTATCTGGTGAGACCACCATTTGCCATGCAAGAACTGGGATGTTGTTTGAGAAGTGCTCAATAACACAGATTTAAACAGATTCGTGAACAATATTTGAGAGAAACAGGTCTGTTGTAGGGCAGCACAGTGGGTTAGTGGATTGCAATGTTGCCTATCAGCAAGAATGTCATGGGTTCGATTCCCATCTGTGGCTTTTCTGTGTGGAGTTTGCATGTTCTCCCCATGTTTACGTAGATTCTCTCTGGGTGCTCCCACATCTGAAGACATGCAGCTTAGGTGAATTGGAAAGTTTAAATTGTCCTCAAGTAATGGTTGAAGGTGAGTGAGTGAGTGAGTGAGGTCTGTTGTATATAGAGAAAATGTTTTAGATCTTTGAGCTCAGCTCATGAAAAATGGGAGGAAAAACAAAAGTGTTGTGTTTATATTTTTGTTCAGTGTATATATTACTCTGGAACCACCCAACAAATCCCAATTGTCAAAATGTCATCCCCAGTGAGGTTCTTAGTTTGGGTCCCATTAACATAAGGTCCTCAAAATTCTTGTTGATAAATGATCTCTTGTTGATAAATTATATGATTGGTTTATGTGACACCTGGTTGAAACCTACTGCCGTCCTCCCCTAAAATGAAGCCTGTCTACTGGTGTACACATTTAGTCATGTCCCTTGTGACACAAAGCAAGGTGGAAGTTGTGCTCTAATTCATAAATCTGGGTTTAGCTTACTGGCTTTTGGAGGTTTAAAATATAATTGTTTGGACATTTGACTCTCTGCTCTGCCCAGGATACTACGTATAGCCAAGGTTAGAAAAAAAAAATCATGTTATTTTGTAACATGTTATTTTGTCTCTGGAACAGAGACTCTGATCCATGTATTTGTCTTCTAGACTGGATGACTGCAGTGTTCTCTGGTTTATCATAGTGGAAATGCAAAAGTTACTTTAATCTTAAAAGAGGACTTTGGACCACTGGGCAATGGTCTAGTTCTTTTTGTACCCAGGGAAGATGCTTTTGACATAGTCTCTGGTTCAGGAGTAGCCCATTTCCTGGGCATGTCGGTGCATTGTGGCTCTTGATGCACTGACTCCAGCCTCAGTCCACTCCTTGTGAAGCTGCCCCAAGTTCTTGAATTTGCTTTGGTTGACAGTCTTCTCAAGGCTGTGGTCATCACTGTTACTTATGCATCTGTGGCTTTCTGTGACTTACCTTCCTTGTGGAGGGTGTCAGTGAGGGTCTTCTGTATAACTGCCAACCCAGCAGGCTTCCTCATGATTATGGTTGTGTATACTGAACCAGACAGACATTCATGGGATTTATACTGCAGAAATAGTGACTTCAAATTGCATATTCTAATATTTTCAGATACACATTTTCTATATTTGGGGGGCTGTAGGCCACAATTATAAAATTAAAATTCACAAATGCTTGAAACATTTTAGTTTATACGTAATGAGTCTTTTCAGGTTTTCACATTCTGAAATACAGTGAGGAAAATAAGTATTTGAACACCCTGTTGTTTTGCACGTTCTCCCACTTAGAAATAATGGAGGGGTCTGAAATTTTCATCTTAGGTGCATGTCCAATGAGAGACATAATCTAAACAAAAAAAAACAACAAAAAAAAACAATCTGGAAATCACAACATATGATTTTTTTAAAATAACTTATTTGCATGTTACTGCTGCAAATAAGTATTTCAACACCTGTGAAAATCAATGTTAATATTTGGTACAGTAGCCTCTGTTTGCAATTACAGAGGTCAAACGTTTCCTGTAGTTTTTCACCAGGTTTTCACACACTGCAGCAGGGATTTTGGTCCACTCCTCCATACAGATCTTCTCCAAATCTTTCAGGTTTGGAGTTTCAGCTCCCAAACATTTTCTGTTGAGTTCAGGACTGGAGACTGGCCAGGCCACTCCAGGACCTTGAAATGCTTCTTACGGAGCCCCTACTTAGTTGCCTTGGCTGTGTGTTTGGGGTCACTGTCATGCTGGAAGACCCAGCCATGACCCATCTTCAATGCTCTTACTGAGGGAAGGAGGTTGTTTGCCAAAATCTCGCAATACATGACCCCATCCATCCTCCCTTCAATACCATGCAGTCGTCCTATCCCCTTTGCAGAAGAGCACCCCCAGAGCATGATGTTTCCACCCCCATGCTTCATGGTTGGGATGGTTTTCTTGGGTTTGTTCTCATCCTCTAAACATGGTAAGTGGAGTTGATTCCAAAAAACAATATTCTGGTCTCGTCTGACCACATGACCTTCTCCCATGCCTCCTCTGGATCATCCAGATGGTCACTGGTGAACTTCAAACAGGCCTGGACATGTGCTGGCTTGAGCAGGGGGACCTTGCTGCCCTGCAGGATTTTAAATCATGACAGCAACATGTGTTACTAATGTAATCTTTGTGACTGTGGTCCCAGCTCTCTTCGGGTCATTGACCAGGTCCTCCTGTGTAGTTCTGAGCTTTCTCAGAATCATCCTTACCACACAAAGTGAGATCTTGCATGGAATCCCAGACAGAGGGAGATTGACAGTCATTTTCTGTTTCTTCCACTTTCTAATAAATAATCATAACAGTTGTTGTCTTCTACCAAGCTGCTTGCCTGTTGTCCTATAGTCCATCCCAGCCTTGTGCAGGTCTACAGTTTTGTCTGTGGTGTCCATAGACAGCTCTTTGGTCTTGGCTATGGTGGACAGGTTGGAGTGTGATTGATTGAGTGTGTGAACAGGTGTCTTTTATACAGGTTACAAGTTCAAACAGGTGCAATTAATACAGGTAAAGAGTGCAGAATAAAAGGGCTTCTTAAAGAAAAATTAACAGGTCTGTGTGAGCCAGAATTCTTGCTGATTGGTAGGTGTTCAAATACGTATTTGCAGCAGTAACATACAAATAAAGTATTAAAAAATCATAGACTGTGATTTCTGGATTTTTTTTAGAATATGTCTCTCACAGTGGACATGCAACTAAGATGAAAATTTCAGACCCCTCCATGATTTCTAAGTGGGAGAACTTGCAAAACCACAGGGTGTTCAAATACTTATTTTCCTCACTGTACACAACAAAAATAATGAAAATTTTTGAGATGCACCACCTATTTTTGACAGGTGAGACATACAGTAATACAATTTGGAGATAAAATGTTTCACTAATGCTGACGAAATCCACTATGAGCTTGCATGAGAGATGCATACAGGACAACATGGTTGATATAAAATTGGCAACCACAACAAAGAATTTTGCTGTAATATCCAAGATGGACACCAATATGAGACAGGGAATCAGTGCTGATGAGTGCCAAACAACAACTTTTGGGTTAATATTCCACCAGGAACCATTAGTCAAAATAGATTTCAGTTGAAACAAATTGCTATTCTTGCACACACTTCCCAAATGTACTAATTACTGTCAATGAAATGGCTGAAATGTATGAAGAAAGAAAAGAAAAAGAAATACACAAAACAACAGTATGTGGTGCTCGATAGCACAAATATACTGGAAAATACTGTTTATATACACTATTGAAACCTCCCGACACAGGTGTAGCGCCATGTATTGAGGATGTAGAAATACTGCAGATGCATCGAGGTGTCTTAAGGGCCTTTCACACTGAACACGTCGGAAGCGTCAAATGCATCAAAAATCAGTCTAAAAAGCATTATTTTCAATGAGACGCATTGCTTTTTAGATGCGTCAGAAGCGTCGCGTCAAAAGCCGAGCTAAACTGACGCTTCTGATGGGAGCGCACATTGCCACTTGTCGGCACGCTGACGCAGTCAAAGTTCAACCCAATCCAACTTTCAACGCTCTGAGCTGTGACGTACCTTCGCGCTGTCCAATAGGAACGACACGTCGGGCCAAAACATGGAAGACTAGTGGCAGAAACAGCTGATCTCTACAAAATCGATTGGTGCAGAAACCACTGATCTCTACAAAACAGATTGGTGCAGAAACCACTGATCTGTACAAAACAAATGTGTCACAGGACTGCTCATTTATAGAGCAGTCTTCTGAAGAAAAATCCTTGGAAATGTTTTTTGTTGTTTTGTTACCTCAGAATTTCTGATTACTGTTACTTGTAATTAAAATAGCTAAATAATTAAAATAGCTAAATAAATCAATAAATGGTTCTTTAGAAACCTTTCATCTGTAAATTAAAACCACCTTTTATTTCAGATTAGATCATTTCTTGTTTAACATAAGGAACCTCGGCCATTTATTTTTAGACAAAATAACATGGAAATTTGTACATTTTTTTTTAAGTCTGGTAGATTATTTATATCTCATTTCAACCAGAAAAACAGACACAAATGTTTATTATAAATGCAACAGGAAATAATTTAACAATGACTGCAGTGTGATTGTAAAGTAGGATTTCTGTGACATAAACCTCATGATGAATTTTTTAAATGGTCATTTCAACTTGTAATTTCGCCAAAATATGTAATTGCCTTTAATGTTGTTATCAGGACAGAGTCATTTCTAAAATATGAATTTGAGCGCAATAAGTGGAGAGCTTCTACCTGTGCAAATGTCTTTTGACTTTGATTCGTGGACATTTTTAATGATCCGTTCATTTATTGTTAAAATATAAAATGAAACAGCTTTTTAAAAATAATAAAATAGTTGCTGTTGAATGAGCCTTTTATTTAGCAGGTGATGTTATGCTGGATTCTCGGAACCAGATGAAGGTCTCTTTGACCTCTGGTGGTGTTGCTGAAGACACTTTTGTCCTATTTTGAAGAGCAGAGATGTTTTTTCGACTGGACTTTGTGGTGTTCAGCTCATCAGTGGAAGTTTAGTTGTCTGCACAGCAAATGTTCGTGATTGGGACAAATAAAAATATTTCTTTAAATATAAAGAAACACTAAACAGTTTTTATATAAAAAAGAAAAAAGAGGAAAAAAGTATGCCCCCCCCAAAAAAAGTTATTTAAAGTTGAAATTTGTGGTCTCTGAAAAAAGCTGTAGCTTTATTTGGTAAAAATAAGAAACACTGAACCATTTACAAATTAAAGTGTTTACTCAGATCAACTGTGCTAAAAGTTACGCTAACATTAGCCACTCAATAAACCTTCACAGCAGTGCAGAAACGTCATGTTTTACTTTTATTTTATTCTCACCTAGATAAAGCTGCAGAACTAAACTCTGCTGGGCAAACTGGGACTTAGCATATATGCAAAAAGTGGGAGATTTCGGACTGAGTGGGTTTGCTCCATCCCCCTGGCTGCCTGCCTCGGTCTGCCCAGAAATGATGCCTGTCTCCGTGTGGGTCGGCCCGCTGTCGCAGTACGATCGATATCCCACCAAGTCGTCAGTCCTTCCTCGGCCGACGTCACTCCGAAAAGTAGCTGAAAAAAAAGCTTCTCCCAGCAGAGTGATGGGAGAATCGTTTTACTGCTGTTTCTTAAAGCTTTTTGTGGTTCAGGTGATGCAAATTCAAGATGGCAATCGCTGAACTTTTTTCAGGTTGTGGAAACAGCCAGAGTGTGATGTTGCAATCTCCGCCCTCTTGCCGCTTGGAAACGCATCCGACGGATTGGGAAGCGTTGACGGATTGGCCTGAAGTATTCAGTGTGAAAGGCTCATTACTCTACACTATACGTACGCATGTTGCCACCTGATGTCTGTATGTCTCATTGACTCAAAGTAGATGCATGTTGCACTATATACATAATGTTGTACGCGACTCCTGTGTGAACAAGGCCATAAAGAACAAAACTTTCATGTCCCTGAAGCCAACTCAGAGGAGGAGAGCAAAGAAGTGGGTGGGATTCAAACCATAGACCCAGCCGATGGCCAGAGACTGGAAGATAGAGACCAGAAGCAGGCTGACTCCACTGTAGGAGAAACGGTCATAGATCTGAAAGACATACAGACCACCCTGCACAGAAGACAGACAGAACAAACAGGCTTGTACTTTCATATGAAAACAAACCAAAAACACAACCACAAATCAAACATGATGTACCGGTGTGACCATGACCAGGCCTATGAGGAAGCAGCCAAGGCAGATAAACAGCAGCAGCAGCTCTCTGCGGTGACCTCGTCTGATCAGCTGCGGGTACAAGTCTGTCAGAGACGTCATCAGGGCCTCCAGACACACAAACTGCACAAGGAAGCAGAGGATCGACTCGGTTATAATGATGGTGCAGGTGCGCTGGAATCTTGCTCACATGGTCTGTCCATATGTGAGTAGTTAGAGGATAAAAATGAGGTAATTTATCAAACACTGTTTACCACTGAGTCCAAACCCAGCATGATGATCATGAGGAAGAAGCAGACAGCCCAGACCTGAGGTAAAGGCATCATGGCTACAGCTCTGGGGTAGGCGATGAAGGCAAGGCCAGGCCCTGTGAGGAAACACAACACCATGGAAAGTGTTACCACCTCAACAATGTGATGATCAGGTCGACAGATCAGACACACACAGGCTTTGATTGAGACTGATTCTGAGTCTTGCCACAGTTCTGAACAAAGCCCCATCACACATAGCAAGAAGGAACCATGCCCGACATGGCAAATATTGCCATAATCCGACACAGTTGGGAGGAAAAGAGGCGTGGTCAGCAGTGTCAGAACACATCCAGATTACCTCATTCACACCTGCAAGATGGCATCAAAGCACATGTAGACAACAGGTAGATGACACAGACTGCTGACAGATGGCCATAAAAGGCGCTGAAGACTCCCCGATGTCCAAACGTCTGGATGGCAAACACGGCACCAGAGTGGGAGGGAGTGCTGTGTTCCTCACACACACGTGCATGCGAGTGCACAGCATGCGTGTGTGCGTGGCACTGAAATTATCACTCAGCCATGTGTCTGTGTGTGTGTGTCTATGCATAACATTGCATGAGCCACTAAGCATGCACGTGCCAATGGACAGTTTTGGTAAAAGTTTGCTGGCAGTGCGCCATGCTGTTCCATGCATCAGACGGAGCCTTTCCAGGGAACTTTAATTTCTTTTTTCTTTTTTGCTCACTTCAGCAGCACAATGCAACTCTGGACACTTTGTTGGTTGAATTATCACATGGGATATATTTTTACGTGGTTCATTCCAGCACACAGCAGCCGGGTGAGAGGATTTTAACTACAGGCTGTGGTCTCGGCTCCATGTTCACCTCCATGCTGTGAAACACTCCTCGACTGTTGTTGGAGGTGAGATTCACATTTATTAACCTCTTAAACCTGAGAGTCCCCAACTTTGGGGACTTGCCCTGTTTTGGAACATTTGAACACTCATAACTAACCAATGCTGACACCAACATACACTTATTACACATCAAAATGTCAAGCGAAGTCTCCTCTACAAAGGTATCCACTTCAATCACATATCAACTAACCACAGCTGAAACGCCAAGCAAATAAAGACATAAATCAGAATTCATTTTTTTGTGGGGAAAAAAAAAATCTAATTTACTCTTACCAAGTATTATTTACTTTCAATTTTTTTGCATCCACAACATCCCCTAGGACCTGTCTTTTAGCTGATCCAAACTTTTGCATTTTTGACCTTGTACATGCTGAGAAATAAATCATAATGTATGGGTATGTGATTTTGGTGAAATAGGCTCTACGGCTTAAGGGGTTAAGGCTGTCACAGCCTGGCACATCAGTTCCATGCCATATCTCCTCCAGAGTTAGAAGATGATCATATATTACAAGGGGAGACCCATTCAGGTCGGAGTCTGACGCGTGCACTGACACGTTACTGTGCACCGTGGAGCGGTGCAGCTGCTCGTGTTATATACACGTGATGGAGGCAATAGTTCATATTCTTTACTTCGCCCATGGGAAGGAATGGACAAATATCTGTACTGTAAGGTCTATTGTGGATATAACAGCCTGTTCACATTTGCGGCGCACAGTAGCGCACGGTGCTTTCGGTTTTATAGTCGCTGTTCACATTCACTGTACATGATAACAACTCATAATTATTGTCATGAGGAAGTGTGCTACATACATTTCAACAGTTCCTTTGTGCTCTGGGAGGGGGGTTGGACATTATTATATGCGGCACGTGCAGGTCATACTGGCAGGCTATGCCACATCCATCTTGAGATTCCCTTATATGCACTCAAATAATTTCATATCTCATTTTTCCGCCATTGCAATGTATAAATTGCGGTCAGATGGTCCTCACATCGCACACGGCCCAACGTCATATAGGTGTCCCATCTCAATGGCGCCCAGAGGGTTTTGAACATGTGCATCACACTCGGGACCGCCAGCCATTTTTGATCAACTCTGTGGACTCTCACAGATGGCTGTCAAAATGTTGTAGAACTGAAACCCACCACTTTTCGAATGAGCGCCGATTCGTCATTCTGACTCCGTTCTGCATGATTCTGGCTATTTGTGACAGGGTATTAGAAACAACATTCTGAAAAGAAAAGCAAGCATCACTTTGAGGCTGCATGAGCAGTATTTTAAAGCTACAGTGTGTATAATGTAGCTTTAAAATAATTTAATTTATAACAATATTTGCCTTATACAACCCCAATTCCAGTGAAGTTGGGACGTTGTGTAAAATGTAAATAAAAACAGAATACAATGATTTGCAAATCCTCGTCAACCTATATTCAATTTAATACAGCACAAAGACAAGATATTTAATGTTCAAACTAATAAAATTTTTGTGCAAATATTTGCTCATTTTGAAATGCCTGCAACACCAACACATTTCAAAAAAGCTGGGACAGTGGTATGTTTACCACTGTGTTACATCTCATTTCCTTCTAAAGCCACTCATTAAGCATTTGGGAACTGAGGACACGAATTGTTGAAGCTTTGTAGGTGGAATTCTTTCCCATTCTTGCTTGCTGTTCAACTTCATCTGTTCAACACTCCAGGGTCTCCGTTGTATTTTGTGCTTCATAATGCGCCACACATTTTCAAAGGGTGACAGGTCTGGACTGCAGGCAGGCCAGTCTGGTACCCGCACTCTTTTACTTTGGTGCTACACTGTTGTAAAAAGTGCAGAATGTGGCTTGGCATTGTCTTGCTGAAATAATCAGGGACGTCCCTGAAAAAGACATTGCTTGGATGGCAGCATGTGTTGCTCCAAAACCTGGATGTACCTTTCAGCATTGATGGTGCCATCACAGATGTGTAAGCTGCCTATGCCATGGGCACTAACACACGCATACCATCACAGATGCTGGCTTATGAACTTTGCGCTGGTAACAGTCTGGATGGTCTTTTTCCTCTGTTGTCCAGAGGACACGACGTCCATGATTTCCAAAAACAATTTGAAATGTGGACTCATCAGACCACAGCACACTTTTCCACTTTGCATCTGTCCATTTCAAATGAGCTCAGAGACCCCGAGACCGAGACTCAGAGACCTGTTACTGGGTGCAGCACACTCATGACCAATGCGTTATTAATGTTTTGGTACTTCCACCAACTAACAGAGTGGTGGTTGTGTAATCATCTCCGTCAGGGCTGGATCCAGAGTGAAAATCTGACAAATGCATTTTTGCCGAATGCTAAAATAAAAATCGTACAAGTCTTGTTATTCAATAATCGTCATTCTTTTATTTGTGTGCAACATACACTGTCACACTTCTTTTAATATATTTATTATACTTCATGGACCATAGTGAACACTTATTTGTATAAATATGATGTTCTAAAAAAAACCACTATAACAAAAATTGACTGTAAACAGGATCAAATTTATTGCCAAAATCTTTCAGTTATACCTGAATCTATATATGATTTTTTTTCAGTTGATAAAATCAATAAAAATATGACTGCATATATTCTTAATAATAATATAATGAGATACAGACAGTTCACAGAAGACATTTTCCACTGATACCAATCAAAATTAGAAATAGTCCAGCAGGTAACAATATTCATCATGTCCATGACTAAATATACTAAAACAAATACATCACAATTGTACACATATCACAACTGTGATATGTGTACAATTGTGATGTATTTGTTTTAGTATATTTAGATTTTGTTGTGATTTGGCACTTTATAAGCCGATTAAATTGAAATTGAACATTTTATTGAGTCTTAAAGTAAATAAATATGAAATTGGTCACTGGATCCTTAAACTTTGGACATAATAAACTCTACATGGTGGATCCTTGATCTCTGGACATAAATAGGAATAAACAAATCTGTAGTTTTTGTCAAAAGCACTTCCTTTCAGACATTATTGGCATGAATGTCTTTCCATATATCTGAGCTGAGTTCTTGCTTCACTTCAGGATGTAATTTGTAAAGAAATACAGCATGTTTCATTTTGGGAGGAAAAAACGTTTTAGTCTTTATTCAAGTTTTTTTTTTTTTTTTTTTTTTTTTTTTTACCGATGACGAACGATGCGTAAAAAAATTTGACCGATGCAACTGCATCAGTCCAAACCGGTCTGGATCCGGGCCTGACCTCTGTTGTATTTTACTGTATGTATATGTTCCAGATCCAGGCCACCTCCAAAATTTTTCCCGATTATCATCACTGTTGAGAACTTCTCATCTAATGTTGTCACAAAGATGTACTTTTTTAAAATCCTTTATGGATGTGATCCTTTAAAACTACAGTGAGCAGGATATAGTGTCATTTGGTGGTGATGTTGCAGATCATCTTACATCACCTTTCCTTCTAACAACACTCAATAAGTCTTTGGGAACTAAAGACACTAATTGTGAGTGTCATGATTAGGTATAAAAGGAGCATCCCCAAAAGGCCCAGCCGTTCACAAGCCAAGACGGGGCGAGGATCACCACTTTGTGAACAACTGCATGAAAAAAATAGTCCAACAGTTTAAGAACAATGTTTCTCAATGTTCAATTGCAAGAAATTTAGGGATTCCATCATCTACAGTCCATAATATAATAAGACGTTTCAGAGAATCGGGAGAACTTTCTACACGTAAGTGGCAAGGCCGAAAACCAACATTGAATGCCCATGACCTTCGATACCTCAGGCGGCATTGCATTAAAAACCAACATCATTGTGTAAAGGATCTTACCGCGTGGGCTCAGGATCACTTCAGAAAACCATTGTCAGTTAACACAGTTCAAGGCTACATCTACAAGTGCAAGTTAAAACTCTACCATGCAAAGTGAAAGCCATACATCAATAACATCCTGAAACGCCACTGCCTTCTCTGGGCCCGAGCTCATTTGAAATGGACAGAAGCAAAGTGGAAAAGTGTGCTGTGGTCTGATGAGTCCACATTTCAAATTGTTTTTGGAAATCATGGATGTTTTGTCGTCTGGACAAAAGAGGAAAAAGACCATCCATATTGTTACCAACGCAAAATTCAAAAGCCACCATCTGTGATGGTATGGGGGTGTGTTAGTGCCCATAGCATGGGCAACTTACACATCTGTGATGGCACCATCAATGCTGAAAGGTCCATCCAGGTTTTGGAGTAACACATGCTGCCATCCAAGCAACATCTTTTTCAGGGACGTCCCTGCTTATTTCAGCAACACAATGCCAAGCCACATTCTGCACGTGTTACAACAGCGTGGCTTCGTAGTAAACGAGTGTTACTAGACTGGCCTGCCTGCAGTCCAGACCTGTCACCCACTGAAAATGTGTGGCGCATTATGAAGCGCAAAATACGACAACAGAGACAACAAATGTTGAACAAATGAAGTCGTACATCAAGCAAAATTGAGAAAGAAGTCCACCTACAAAGCTTCAACAATTCGTGTCCTCAGTTCACAAATGTTTATTGAGTGTTGTTAGAAGGAAAGGTGATGTAACACAGTGGTAAACATACCACTGTCCCAACTTTTTTGAAATGTGTTGCAGGCATCCATTTCAAAATGACCAAATATTTGCACAAAAACAATAAGTTTATCAGTTTGAAAATTAAATATCTTGTCTTTGTGGTGTATTCAATTGAATATAGGTTGAAGAGGATTTGCAAATCGTATTCTGTATTTATTTACATTTACACAACATCCCAACATTGTAGTACTGCGTTGTAGTACTGCTAACTGAGTGTCACCTGACTGGGCCACAGTGGCGATGTCCACGCCCTGTTCCTTGGCCATGAAGCCCAACACAGAGAAGATGGCAAAACCCGCCACAAAACTAGTGCTGCTGTTCAGGAGGCACAGCAAGATGGAGTCCCTGCAAGGAAACACCCATTTAAAAAAAAGAGGACTGCAAAACAATAGGACAGAACTGAAGCAGCGCATGAAAGAAACACATTCTTCGTATCACTGGAATAACTTTTGTTGTTGTTGTTGCCATATCTGGCCCGTGAATGTGTGCAAGATGGTGGGAAACAAGTCAGTGGAGGCTTTATTTTTATAAGATGGGGCTGTGCACGTGTTTTCTTCCCTTTCCTTATGCAGGTCAACTGACTAAGGGGAGCTCCCTTTAATTTCACAGAATATGGAATATCTGCAGTGCAGTGTAACCACATAACAGCTACAGTGGGGTAAAAAAGTAGTCAGTCCCTGATTCTGCAAGTTCTCCTACTTAGAAAGATGAGAGAGGTCTGTAATTTTCATCATAGGTACACTTCAACTATGAGAGACAAAATGAGAAAAACAAAAACCAGGAAATCACATTGTAGGATTTTTAAAGAATTTATTTGTAAATTACGGTGGAAAATAAGTATTTGGTCAATAACAAAAGTTCAACTCAATACTTTGTAACATAATCTTTGTTGGCAATGACAGAGGTCAAATGTTTCCTGTAAGTCTTCACCAGGTTGGCAAGGTTTGCACACACTGTAACTGGTATTTTGGCCCATTCCTCCATGCAGATCTCCTCTAGAGTAATGATGTTTGGGGCTGTCGCTGGGCAACATGGACTTTCAACTCCCTCCACAAATATTCTATGGGGTTGAGGTCTGGAGACTGGCTTTGCCACTCCAGGACCTTGGAATGCTTTTTATGGAGCCACTCCTTCGTTGCCTGAGTTGTGTGTTTGGGATCATTGTCATGCTGGAAGACCCAGCCACGTTGCATCTTCAATGTTCTCACTGAAAGTAGGAGGTTTTGGCTTAAAATCTCATGACACATAGCCCCGTTCATTCTTCCCTTCACACAGATCAGTCGTCTTGTCCCCTTTGCAGAAAAAACAGCCCCAAAGCATGATGTTTCCACCCCCATGCTTCACAGTAGGTATGGTGTTCTTTGGATGCAACTCAGCATTCTTCTTCCTCCAAACACGACGAGTTGAGTTTTTACTAAAAAGTTCTATTTTGATTTCATCTGATCACATGATATTCTCCCATTCCCCTTCTGGATCATCCATATGCTCTCTGGCAAACTTCAGATGTGCCTGGACACTTACTGGCTTAAGCAGGGGGACAAACCTGGCACTGCAGGATTTGAGTCCCTCTCTGCGTAGTGTGTAGCCTTTGTTACTTTGGTCCCAGCTCTCTGCAGGTCATTCATCAGGTCCCTCCGTATAGTTCTGGGATTTTTGTTCACCGTTCTCATGCTCATTTTGACCCCATGGGGTGACATCTTGCGTGGAGCACCAGATCGAGGGAGATTATCACTGGTCTTGTATGTCTTCCATTTTCTTACAGTTGCTCCCACAGTTGATTTATTCACACCAACCTGCTTGCCCATTGTAGAGTCACTCTTCCCAGCCTGGTGCACATCTACAATTTTCTTCCTGGTGTCCTTCGACAGGTCTTTGGTCTTGACCATGGTTGAGTTTGGAGTCTGTTTGAGCCTGTGGATAGGTGTCTTTTATACAGATAACCAGTCCCAATAGGTGCCATTAATACAGGTAACAGGTGGAGGACAGAAGAGCTTCTTGAAGAAGAATTGAGACCATAATTTACAAATAAATTCTTTAAAAATCCTACAATGTGATTTCCTGGAATTTTTTTCTCATTTTGTTTCTCATACTTGAAGTGTACCTATGATGAAAATTACAGACCACTCTCATCTTTCTAAGTAGGAGAACTTGCACAATCAGGGACTGATTAAATACTTTTAGGCCCCACTGTAGCTGTACCACTGCGTTTGTGTGGTTGTGTGCATCTGTGCATGACAAAGTGCCTCACTTATAGCAATCATTGTTGTATTTGTTGTAACTGCCCAGTGCTGTGAGGCTCCCCACACAGACTGCATATGAGAAAAATATCTGCGTTCCTGCATCCATCCATACCTGCAAGGAGAGCGAAAGACAGACAGAGGGGGAGAGAGAGAGAGAGAGAGAGAGAGAGAGAGAGAACAAATGAGAAGACAGAATATCATATTATTATTCTATTCTATTATTCTATTCTATTATTCATATTATTCTAACTGTCAGAATGTTCCGTGATGCATACCCAAATGTCCTCAGACCGCTTAATGTGATGAACTGGATTTGACCTGACTGCTTTACATACAGTCATGATCCACACCCAAATGTCATTTGTGTGCAGTCTAAACTGATAAAAACAAGTGCTTCACATCTGTCTGGGATGAACCAGAGCACCTGATGGACGTTTGCTTCTGGAAGACCCCAGCGCTGTCTTAGTGACTCTGTTCACAGTGTAGGCATCTTCTAATACAACATCTGTTCTTGAAGTCCGTCTCCTGTCAATTACTGAGTTTGTGCACCACATAAAACTACCGGGTGGGGTTCAGGCAGACAGAAAAACCCCAACATAACCATGTTGCATAAAACAGTGCAGTCCAGTCTAACTACATTTCAATGTAAATGACTACGGCAAGTATCACAGTTTTGGAGCTTAAATGAAATATTAACTGGCCCAAAATCTGTCAATGCATTGTGAAAGTGTGTACACAATATTCAGATTATTTACATATTTATGTAATATTTGTTCTATTTGTACACATTACTTGCCTGCTGTTGCACAAGTCTCTTGTCACTGCTGCTGTGGCACTGCAAATTTCCCCATGTGGAACTAATAAAGAAATATCACTAGCCAATCTAAAGGCACTTAAGCCCCCTCACACATAGCAAGAATGTGCAGGAACCAGGCCGACACGGCAAATATTGCCATAATCCAGATGCAGTCAGGAGGGAAAGAGGCATGTATACTGTGTATGGATCCCATCCAGACTACCTTGTGCACACCTGCACGATCGTATGCACAGTGTATTTAGACAACAGTTTAGATGACACAGACTGCTGTAAGATGGCCATAAAAGGTGCTGAAGACTGCCCGATGTTCAAAAGTCTGGGTGGCACACACGGGACCGAGTGGGAGGCAATGCTGTGCACAGGACCTTTGCACAGGACCTGCTGGTACTGGACATCGTAGTACAACCAGCGTATGGACCGGACTCGGTGTGGTCACTCATTCATGCAATCACATCTGTGCTTCTCCTCTCCTTCCCAGTGCTACTGACCTTATGTGCAAGTGCATACGTAGAATGATCACTCAGCTGTGTGTGTGTGTGTTCATAACAGCTGAATGATCTGCTAAGCGTGTGCATGGGGTGCATATGTGCCACTGCCAGTCACTGGACGCCTTTGCTGAAAGTCTGCTAGCAGTGGGCCAAGCTCTTACATCGTTCATCAGATGCAGCCTATCCAGCAAGCTTTAATTTCTTTTTTCTTTTTTGCTCACTTCAGCAGCACAACGCAACTCTGTACACCTTGATGTAGGTTGGATTATCACATGAGATTTATATTTGCCGTGGTTGTTTGCAGCACACAGCAGCCGAGTGAGAGGCTTTTCATCACAGGCTGTGTTTACTGTATCCTGTATGCCCTGCACTGTGAAACAATCCTGGTTCCATGCTGGAGATGAGTTTCATGTTTAATGATGTTGTCATGGCCTGGCCATACAGTTCCATGCCATAACTCTTACAGAGTTTAGATGGTGATCAAGTAATAATATGTATATGGCAGTACCTCAGTACTTCCAGACTGTGGCTGGATGTGTCATTCTGATGCCATTCGGCCATATGTGTGATGGGGTATTAGTAGGAATGAGCAGGAATCAAGCAGAATCAGGTGGAAGGGGAGAAAAATCCTATATCTGAGGCACATTTTGGAGGGACAGATATTCTGACAGCTATGTAGGAATGCCATTCGAATACTTAGAATGTGGGCCGAATCCACCTTGAATGACTGCACATTCCATGTGTATTTGCTTTCAAATGCAGTTCAAATGTAGGTGGAACACAGTAGGAATACCTAGAATACTGTTAGCATGCAGTAAGAAAATTAAAACCCCCATCACACATAGCAAGAATGTGCTGGAAGCATGCCTAACATGGCAAATATTGCTGTAATCCGATCCAGTCGGGAGGAAAAGCGGTGTGGCCAGCTCTGTCAGAACACATCCGGAATACCTTGTCCACACCTGCACGATGGCATCCAAAGTGCATGTAGACAACATGGTGGATGATACAGACTGCTGTCAGACTGCCATAAAAGGCGCTGCAGACTGCCTGATGTCCAAATGTCTGGATGGCAGACCAGAGCACTGTTTTCCTCATGCTCACGTGCGCGCTTGTGAGCGTGGCACACGTGTGGGGCTGTAATTATCACTCAGCCGTGTGTGTGTGTGTGTGTTTGTGTGTGTGTGTGTGTGTGTGTGTGTGTGTGTGTGTGTGTGTGTGTGTGTGTGTGTGTGTGTGTGCACATAACACTGCATTGGCCACTAAGCGCGCTTGGTGCGATAATCTGTGAGTTGCCACTGACACTTTGAAATGACAGAGGCGCAATGAATGCAGCAGCAGTATCTCCTCTGGCTGCTGCACTCTGATCCATCTTTTATTATGAAATTGCTGAATTAATGTGGAAATGATTGTTGTACCAAAGCTTCACATATCTGTCGCTGACTGGAGTGCAGTTTTAAGCAGAAACGAGGTGATAATTGGCAAATCGCAGGTGATACACATAAATGATGCATGCGCAGTGAAGGCAGGGCGGACCAATTTTTAGGGGGGTTAATTTGGTCAATGACACCAGCTCATTCCACCTCTAGTGTGAAGGGGGTATATGGGAATATGTATCTAAGGCTGTGTCTTTCATTAAAACTTAAAATACCTGCACAAGTAAACCACTTAACTAATCGTATTCTAATTTATTTTTAAACAATGAAAAATAAAACTTTTTCTTTACCACAATCCAGATTTGAAACATTTTATTTTCTTTTGTTTTCTTTGAATTTTCAACAATACTGCTTTATGTGGCTTGGGTAACTGAAATTGGATAGAGTGGGAACTTGCTGCTACTACTGTGTTGTCAGCTTATCACACACAAATACAAAACTTGACACCAGCAAAGCGTAACTATTTATAATACAATGAACTATGTGTCATCCCAATATTATTCAGTGAACACATATGAGCAGAATGCACTATTTGCTTGAAAATTTACGTAAAAAGGCTCTTTTTCCAGCCGAACTGAAGCCAAACAAGGCCACTGGCCCAGACGGCCTGAAAGCCCGTCTACTCAAAGACTGCGTTCAATAAAAAAGGAGTCTTCTCCAGATTGTTTAATTTCCTCCTTGTCACAGGAGTGCCCAAATCTTGGAAATTCTCCATAATAAGGCCTATAAGCCAGGGAGACTTTTAAGTCACATTTAATGACAAAAACAAAACAGTATCAATCAACAAAAACAGTACTGTCGCCAAAAGTCCATGGTTAACAAAAGGTCTACAAAATGCTTGTTAAATGAAGAATACATTATACAGACAATTTGTTAGACTAAGGACAAAAGAATCTGAACATAGATATAAATTATATAAAAACAAACTAACTAATATAATCAGAGCCAGCAAGAAATTATATTATACCAATCTATTAAATAATAATAAAAATCTGGGAAATTCTTAACACTATAATCAAAAATAAGGTAAGAGGTAATTCTTAAACAAATTATTTTATTGATAAGAACAAGGACATCTATAATATGTATAACATAGTTAATGGTTTTAATAACTTCTTTGTTAATATTGGACCCGACTTGGCAGCAAAAATTCCCGATGGTTGTAACAAGGAGCAGGAATCACTCATAAAAATCAATCCAAACACAATGTTTCTCTCCAGTGTTAGTGAAGCCGAAATAATAGATATTGTTAATAAATATAGTAAGTCCCTTCGGCTGCTCCCTTGTTTGCACTCGGGGTCGCCACAGCAAATCCAAGGTGGATCTGCATGTTGATTTGGCACAGGTTTTACGCCAGATGCCCTTCCTGACGCAACTCCACATTACATGGAGAAATGTGGCAGGGGTGGGATTTGAACCCAGAACCTTCCGAACTGAAACCAAGCGCATTAACCACTTGGCCACCACCCCTGCTAAAATGTAAAAATAAAAAATCAACTGACTGTTATGACATAGATATGAAGCTAGTAAAAACAATAATCAAAAGCATATCAAAACCCCTGACTCATATATGTAACGTCATTTCAAACTGGGACATTCCCAACCAAAATGAAGATGGCAAAAGTTATTCCACTATACAAAAATGGAAATAAACATATCTTCACAAACTACAGACTGGTCTCTCTACTTCCACAATTTTCCAAAATTTTAGAAAAGCTTTTTAACAACAGGTTAGGATCCTTTATAGAAAAATAGAACATAATTAACGAATGTCAATATGGGTTTAGGTCTGGTAGGTCAACTTCACTTGCAATAATTGAAGCAATAGAAGAGATTACAAAAACCTTAGACAGTAAAAACTATATAGTTGGAATATTCATTGATTTAAAGAAAGTGTCTGACACACTTAATCACTCAATTCTAGTCAATAAATTGGAAAGATATGGTATCAGGGGAGTGGCTTGGAACTGGATTCAAAGCTATTTAACGGAGAGACATCAGTTTGTGCAGATGGGTGCATTTAAATCTGGGTGTTTGGGCATCCCTTGTGGGGTCCCACAGGGATCCATACTGGGTCCACATTTTTTAATCTTTATATAAATGACATATTTAATGTGTCACAATTCTTAAAATTATTATTATTTGCAGATGATACCAATATATTCTATTCCAGTGATAATTATAGCAAACTTATTAATGTGGTAAATAGTGGATTAATTAAGATGAAAACTTGGCTGAATATTAATAAATTATCCCTAAATATAAATAAGACTAAAGTCATGTTTTTTGGAAATCATAATGTCAGTTCTAATTTACCAATAAATATAGACAGTGTCGAAATAGATAAAGTGTCAGAAGTCAAATTTTTAGGGATAACCATCAATAGTAAATTAAGCTGGAAGTCTCATATCAGCCACATACATAAAAAAGTTTCCAAGAATGTCTCTATTATGTATAAAGCAAAATATTTTCTGGATCATAATGCATTATATTTATTGTATTGTTCTTTAATCTCTCCTTACTTAACATATTGTACAGAAATCTGGGGTAACAATTACAAAAGTTTGCTACATCCCCTCTGTATAATCCAAAAGCGGGCAATAAGAATCATCTATAAGGTAGGATATCTTGATCACACAAATAGTCTATTTTTTGCAATCAAAATTGTTGAAAATGCCAGATCTGGTTAATTTTTACACTGCACAATTATTATATAAAGCCAGTAAAAACTCATTACCCAGTAATATTCTGAGTCTCTTCACCCAGAGAGAAGGAAGCTATAACTTGAGGGGATGTGGTAACTTTAAAGTCAAGGCAGTGAGAACTACCAGGAAAAGTTTCTGTGTGTCCGTGTGTGGCATTAAGCTGTGGAATAGTTTGGCACCTCAGCTCAAGCGATGTCCTAACATCCATCAATTCAAAAAAAAGATACAAAGAAATGGTTCTGTTGAAATACATGAATGAGGAGAGAGGTGCGTGATCGTCATGTCTTTTTAATTTATTTCTAGTTAATTTACCTTTGCTTTTTTGCCTTGTCAGCAATAGAAGGGGTCTCGCTAGGACACACAAACTTTCATAAATACCTGGAATTATCCTGTACATCAATTTAATTATATATCATAGCCATAATTGTAAACTATAATATTAAAAGAATGAATAATAATAATGATAATAAAATATATATGTTTGTTAATATAATAGATATTAACATATTTGCATAATACCTGTTATTGCCGGTGTCGAAACCATGGTCAAAAGTATTATTTTTATACATCATGATCCTGTAGTTGAAATGCTAGTCAAATAGAAGTATGGTGATGATGGTAATAACTTAGAGAGAGGGGGAAACATGTATATGTATATATGTATTCGTATATATATGTGTATGTGTGTGTATGTATGTATATATATATATATATATATATATATATATATATATATATATATATATATATATGTGTGTGTGTGTGTGTGTGTGTGTATATATCTCAAAGTCAAAGTGTCTTTATTTGTCTCCCTAAGGAGAAATTTGCCTTGGATAGAGTCTGCTACACAACAACACATCCAATACATAGCACCCATACATTAAAAACAACACAGTAAGTCAAAGGATAAAATATAAATACACAACATTATTAACATCCTTGTGCAAATTCCGCAATTCATACCCTTAAGCTATCTTCCCTGGACTATCTGCAGATTTATGAGCTTCACTGATAATGGAATAAATGAATATTTATATCGATTATATTTACAAAGAGGAACCCTGTACCTCCTTCCTGAGTTAAGTAAAGTATATTCAGAGTGCAGAACATGAGACTCATCTGTTAAAATATTGTCAGCACATCTGAGAACTGCCTGGTCAAACAACTCTTGGGGAGTTACAGGTACCACCATACCCATGATTTTGCCAGCTATCTTAATCAAATTTAATATTTGAGTTTTTGATTTAACCGTTAAATTACAAAACCAGCTAGTAATACCATACCGTAACACGGACTCAATCGTTGCTCTGTAGAAAATCAGCATAATTGTTATGTGTCGGACGCAGCTCGGAGAACCGACCAGCGTTTGAAGGACCCAGTATGAAATAAGCAGAGCACGGTACAAAGGCTAACTGAATTTAATACATAACAGTGATACAAAAATAACAGAAAGTGCGGTCTGGCGTGGTGCGCTCCCAGCAGCGCTAACGGTCCGGAGCCAGAAGCTGTTCGGACCCAAGGACCCCACCGACACCCCCCAGGTGGCCGCAACAAACCGAGTCTGTGAAAGAAGGAACCATTATGTGAGTCCACACTCTACACACAGAGAGAACACTTAAAGGTGTACAAACAGCAAACACTTCCTGGCTTGATTACTAATCAGCTTCCCAACCTGCAGGCATGGAACATCCAGTTCACAAAACTCCACTGCAGTGGAAGCCGATACATGACTAACATACAGCTCAATATAATAAAGGTGTGAGGGACACCACATTTACTGACTGTATAAATGTTAGTCCCAAAATCTAACGTACCTCAGGAAGTGTGCTGACGAGCGTGAGACCTCACCCCCTCCTCTTTCACAGACCGTGCATCAAACCCTGGACGTTCTCTGCATCCACTGATGATGAGATGGCTCCCGAGACGACGATCTCACCCGTCTGGTCACAAGGTTGAGTCTCTGGCAAATACACACTGTATACTCCAGTCTTAAATGCCACCATGTTCCAATCCATATAGATGCACCTCAGCTGTGAGTCCTGACGAGCCGCAGGTGATCAGGGTGAAGTCCTGATAACCTCAGCAACACAGCCACTCAGTCCCAAATGCAAGCCACCTGGAAGGAAAAACAAAAGACAGAAACAAAAAGGCAGCCAGGCCCCCCAGCCATACAACAATAATATTCCTACATACACCAAACAGTCGGAGTCGACGGAGAAAGTGCAAACGCTGGTGGATTCGGGCACAAACACTTGACACTTGCATGTGCCAGCTTAAGTTATTATCGATATAAACCCCCAGATATTTATATGAATCCACCTGTTCAATGTTACGTCCATGTATGGTGACCACACTACAGTCTCCAACAGCCCGAGGGTCCACCAACATCTCCACTGTTTTATTAACATTAATCTGCAACTGATGGACATCACACCAGTTCACAAACCTGTCCAATCCAGATTTGTGACAACTTGAATTAGTACTAGTGTTCAGCAGACTGAGTATTACAGTATCATCTGAAAATTTAACAACATACTGGTTTGGCTGATAGCTGATACAGTCATTGGTATACAGTGTAAATAAAAAAGGTGAACTAACACAGCCCTGAGGGGCACCAGTGCTACTTAATGCAATATCAGAGCAGACAGAATTGACCTTCACCTGCTGTGACCTGTTTGTCAAAAAAGAATGATACCACTTAATTAAAAAAGGGTTCACATTCAACTGAATCATTTTTTGAAGAAGGATATGTGACCGGATACAGTTAAAAGCAGAACTAAAATCAATAAAAACTAATTTGGCATATGCAGAGGAACTCTCAAGATGCTTTAAAACCAAGTTCATTATAGTTAAAATGGCATCACTCGTACTCCGCTTCCTTTTATACGCAAACTGATACTGATCCAAGTGTGGCTCCACCTCTACAGTAAGCTCCTGAATTAACAGTTTCTCCAATGCTTTCATTACATTAGAGGTTAGGGCCACTGGCCGAAAATCATTATTCACTTGGGGGCATGATTTCTTGGAAACTGGAATAATAACTGATCTCTTCCAAAGCTCAGGTACTGAATAAGTATCAATAGAGAGCTGGAAGAGTTGATGCCAAGCTGGAGTGAGCTCCTCTGCAAATGTTTTTAAAAGAAAAGCAGACATATTGTCTGGCCCTGTAGCTTTATTAGTGTACATTGATTTAAAAACTTGAGTAACTGATTGTGAGTCAATTAAAATTCTGTCCTCATGCAAATTACACCTAATCTCTTTTAAAATTTCCCTGCACTCTTCCTGATTATCATACTCAAAACGCAAATAAAAATCATTTAGCTCATTGGCTTTTGCAAATTCATTATTGTCAATTACAGGTTTCCTTTTTGTGTCCATGTTTGTCATGCCCCGAATAGAATCCCACAGTCTCTTATTGTTCGCTCTGGAAAGGTCCCGTTCTGTGTGCTCCTTATGCTGCCGTCGAGCATCTCTCATCTTCTGGTTCAGGTCTTTTTGTGCGACCCTAAACCCTGCAAAGTCCCTTGATTTAAAAGCTGCTTTCTTCCTATTAATACATTCCCGTATTTCCCGTGTGACATATGATTTATTTGGGTATTTCTTAATAATCTTTTGGGGAATGATTGAGTCCACACAGAAAGAGATGTAACCAGTAATTGCCTCTGTGGCATTATTGATATCCGCGTTTTGGAAACAAATGTCCCAATCTGTACACAAGAAACATCCTTTCAGCTCCTCTATCTTGTCAGCAGACCACAATTTAACAGAGTGGACCTCAGGTTTACTAGATTTAAATGCTGATCGATAGGTGGGGAGAAGCTGGACTACATTATGGTCCGAATTGCCAAGAGGGGGTCTGACTCTGGCTGTGTAGGCATCTCTTATGTTCCCATAGCACTTATCCAGAGTCTTACTGCTCCTGGTGCTACACTGAACATATTGGTAGAAGCCAGGCAGGGATTTATTTAAACTGCAGTGATTTAAATCACCAAGAACAATCATGGCAGCATCCGGTTTATTTTAAAGATGAGAATGGACACAATCTGAAATCTGACGAGCTGCCCTGGCGGCATTTCCACTTGGTGGAATATAAACTACACACACAAATATATTTGTGAATTCTCGAGGAAGGTAATAAGGTCGTAAGGTTACACACAGGAGCTCAAGATCGGAGTTACATACCCTGTCTCTGACAGCAAAGTTTGTACACCACCTGTCTTTAACATATAAACAAACTCCACCACCCCGTGTTTTACCAGAGTTTTTGTTCCTGTCCAGGCGGATGTGTGTAAATCCATCCACTTGAATGAAGCTGTCCGGTATATCATCGCTAAACCATGTTTCTGTAAAAGCCATTAATCCAGACTCACGGAACTCGTAACAAGCTCCAGTTTGTAAGCACAACTCATCCAGTTTATTTTTAAGTGAGCGCGCATTGCAGAGCAGGATGGGCGGCAACGGTAGCTTGGTGGCTGCACGGATGCGTTGCCTCAGGCCGCCTCTCTTCCCCCGCTTCCTACGTCTCCTGCTTCGCCGACAATCCGGTCGGTATTGTCGTACCAACTCCCTCGGAACCTCGTCCATCTATATATATATATGTGTGTATGTATATATGTGTATGTATAATATGTATGTATATGTGGGTGTGTATGTATGTATATATACATATATGTATATTTATATAAATATGTACATATGTAAGTTTATTGATACATAAAAAGACTTTTCTTTCCTCCTTGTTTCCCCCTCTTACATCACTTACATCATTATCACCAGATCAGGGTCGGCAAGTGGGGGTCTGTTGCTCAAAGGTCTCCCCCTTCTGCCAGCAGACTCCAAAACCTTGTCTTTTAATGCAGAGCCTAGGACATTCAGCAAAGGGTGGACCTGTGTCAGGGGGCGACCCCTCTCTGGCAGCAGGTTTACAAAATATACTCAACAAAAATATAAATGCAACACTTTTGGTTTTGCTCCCATTTTGTATGAGATGAACTCAAAGATCTAAAACTTTTTCCACATACACAATATCACCATTTCCCTCAAATATTGTTCACAAACCAGTCTAAATCTGTGATAGTGAGCACTTCTCCTTTGCTGAGATAATCCATCCCACCTCACAGGTGTGCCATATCAAGATGCTGATTAGACACCATGATTAGTGCACAGGTGTGCCTTAGACTGCCCACAATAAAAGGCCACTCTGAAAGGTGCAGTTTTATCACACAGCACAATGCCACAGATGTCGCAAGATTTGAGGGAGCGTGCAGTTGGCATGCTGACAGCAGGAATGTCAACCAGAGCTGTTGCTCGTGTATTGAATGTTCATTTCTCTACCATAAGCCGTCTCCAAAGGTGTTTCAGAGAATTTGGCAGTACATCCAACCAACCTCACAACCGCAGACCACGTGTAACCACACCAGCCCAGGACCTCCACATCCAGCATGTTCACCTCCAAGATCGTCTGAGACCAGCCACTCGGACAGCTGCTGAAACAATCGGTTTGCATAACCAAAGAATGTCTGCACAAACTGTCAGAAACCGTCTCAGGGAAGCTCATCTGCATGCTCGTCATCCTCATTGGGGTCTCGACCTGACTCCAGTTCGTCGTCGTAACCGACTTGACTGGGCAAATGCTCACATTCGCTGGCGTTTGGCACGTTGGAGAGGTGTTCTCTTCACGGATGATGCGAAGGAGATGTGTTGCACTGCATGAGGCAAATGGTGGTCACACCAGATACTGACTGGTATCCCCCCCAATAAAACAAAACTGCACCTTTCAGAGTGGCCTTTTATTGTGGGCAGTCTAAGGCACACCTGTGCACTAATCATGGTGTCTAATCAGCATCTTGATATGGCACACCTGTGAGGTGGGATGGATTATCTCAGCAAAGGAGAAGTGCTCACTATCACAGATTTCGACTGGTTTGTGAACAATATTTGAGGGAAATGGTGATATTGTGTATGTGGAAAAAGTTTTAGATCTTTGAGTTCATCTCATACAAAATGGGAGCAAAACCAAAAGTGTTGCATTTATATTTTTGTTGAGTATACTTTGCATCTTTTAATGCACCACACACATGACAAATGGGGAAGGAGGGGAAGGGGAAAAAAAAAAGAAAATAATAATAATAATAATAATGACAATGATAAATTAATAAAAAAAGTTAAGGTAATTAAATTAATGAAATAATAAAATGAATGTAGCATAATTGTATACATGTATATGTATTATGTGTATACATGTGTGTATAGGTGATGTATGTGTGTATTTTGTGTATGTATGTTTGCATGTATGATGTGTGTATATATATATATATATATATATAGAGAGAGAGAGAGAGAGAGAGAGAGAGAGAGAGAGAGAGAGAGAGAGAGAGAGAGAGAGAGAGAGAGAGAGACACAATTACCATCGACACACAAGAGAATAGTCCTTTTAAATAGTCATTTTCTGAGTAAATGAGGGGAATTTATTGACATATGAAAATGGCTTAAGGAATGACACCAGCAATAGCAATAGCAATAAAAAAAATGGTAATAATAATAATAATAATAGAAAAAAAAATTTGATTGACAATAATTATTGTCATTATTACTGTCTATTATGGTGGGAATTGTTTTTATTATTATTATTATTATTATAGATACTCATCACTAATATATGATATCAATTACATAGTAATAAAAAGGAATATTGGTCACACTCGGTAGTCGTAATAACGTATGGGTATTTGGGGGGGGGGGGGGATTAAATAAGTTCGTCTTCATCCCACCCCTTTTCGGGTTAAGTGCGCGGGTATGTATGTGTGTATGTTTGTATCTCCTGTTCTTTTCAACCCATTGTGGGTAAATGTAGATGTCAAAGAAATGCTTATTTTGTAAAACTCAAAATAAATGATCAATCAGTCAATATGTATGTATATGTACGTGTATATGTGTGTGTATATATGTATGTGCATATATGTAGTATGTATGTGTATATGTATACATGTGTGTGTGTGTATATGTATGTATATGTGTGCGTGTATATATATGTGTATATGTGTAGGGGTATGTATATGTATGTGTAGGTATAAATGTATGTACGAGGTCTGTCCGTAAAGTATAGGTCCTTTTTATTTTTTTCAAAAACTATATGGATTTCATTCATATGTTTTTACGTCAGACATGCTTGAACCCTCGTGCGCATGCGTGAGTTTTTCCACGCCTCTGTTGGAAGCCTTGAGGACAAGTTGGAACATCTCCAGCTGATAAACAATTTCTCATATACTCACTCCACTGAAAGCCATCAAAAGCCAACTGGATTTTAACAAATGGTTATCAACACGGAGGTGTTTTTCCTGTGTCGCTGCGCCGCGTCGGCTGCGTCCCGACGCGCGGACCCGTCCGCACGTCTTTCATTAAAAAAATCTCCTTTAACAGTGGAATATCCGGATAAAATGCTGAAACCGACTTCTTCTGAAACGTCTCTGTTCTCTCACGACGTCCTGGATCAATAGAGCCTGAAATGTGGAGGTTTTAAGCTTGAAACAGGCTGATGACGCTGCCTGAGAGCGCTGCACGACGTCTCTCACCGTGAAAAGTCCTTAAAGCGACAGAATCACCTCAAAATCTCTCATCAGCTGTTAAAATTTTCACTGAAAACCAGCTTAATTTTTCGAACCATGTCCACTTCGATGTGTCTCACAGGTTTAGAAAAAATTTTGATCAAACAAAGCGCCAGTCTCTCAGCAACTTCTCAGACAAAGGAATTCCGACGAGGGGCTGGACGACTCCTCCCACAAGGAGTGCTCACAGGCGAATGACGTCACCGACAGGCGTGGAAAAACTCACGCATGCGCACGAGGGTTCAAGCATGTCTGACGTAAAAACATATGAATGAAATCCATATAGTTTTTGAAAAAAATAAAAAGGACCTATACTTTACGGACAGCCCTCGTATGTGTATATATATGTATATATATATATATATATATATATATATATATATATATATATATATATATATATATATATGTATTGTATATTTATTTATATGTTAGTGGGTATGTATATAGGTATATATGTGAGTGTGTATATGTGTGTGTATAAGTGTATATATGTATATAATGTGTGTGTATGTATGTACATATACAGGTATATATGCACGGCCCAAGCAGAGGGTCACCCCCTAGAGCCTGCTCTGCTTGAGGTCTCTTCCTAAGAGGGAATTTTTCCTCACCACAGTTGCCTAGTGCTTGCTCTGGGGGTCGGCAGGGTTAATATGGAGTGACTTGGGCCAAGTTTGTTGTGATTTGGTGCTTTATACATAACATACTTATACATGAATTGAAATGTAATTGAATATTGAAGTGTATGTCTGTGTTGATATGTAGTGTGTTGTGAATTTGTGTATATGTTGTTATGACTGTTATAATTGTTGGACTCATTCTAGCACGGGTGGGCGTTGATAAGCTTTGCTTCTGCCCACACCTTTTCGGACTCACAGGCTTGTTTATATAACATTCATATTATTGGTATGTTTCTGTTCTTTCGGATTTGTGTGTGTGCCGAATAAATCCATTCATTCAATCTGACTCATTTGTTTTCCCTGTTTTATCATTAGTGTTATGATATGTTTTTATTCTTGTATTCTTTTATGGTCATCTTTTTATTGTGTTTTAAATTTTTAATTGAGTTTTTTTTGCTTTGTTTTGTTTTATGTTGTGTGAAGCGCCTTGAGGCGATTTCGTTGTAAATTGGCGCTATATAAATTAATAAATTTGAATTTGAATTTGAATTTGGGAAAGCAAACCTAAAGATTTTCGGCCCATTGCCATAACCTTCATATTATGCAAAACTATGGAGAGAGTTTTAGTTGACCTCCTGACCACCACAGTGGCCGCTGAACTAGACCCTCTGCAGTTTGCCTGTAAGAGGGGCCGAGGTACTGGTGATGCTGTGTTGATCTTGCTTGACATGATCTCAAAGCAGCTTTCCCTTGCTAGAGCATATGCTCGGGTTCTGTTTGGAGACTTCAGTGCAGCCTTTAACTGTATGAAATTACACATTCTTCTGAAAAGGCTGGCTGATTTAAATGTTGAAAAGGGCCTGATGCTCTGGATCAGAGACTTTCTCTGTTGTCGCCCTCAAAGGGTCTGTGTTAACAACATTTTGTCAGGAGAGCTCATCATAAGCACTGACTGCCCACAGGGTAGCATTCTTTCACCGTTACTCTTCTTTCTTTTTACAACCCCTGGCAATAATTATGGAATCACCGGCCTCGGAGGATGTTCAATAAATTATGGAATCACCCTGTAAATTTTCATCCCCAAAACTAACACCTGCATTAAATCAGATCTGCTCCACCAGAATCATGGCTCCAACACGAGAGATGTCAATTGAAACAAAGCAGAGGATTATCAAACTCTTAAAAGAGGGTAAATCATCACACAATGTTGCAAAAGATGTTGGTTGTTCACAGTCAGCTGTGTCTAAACTCTGGACCAAATACAAACAACATGGGAAGGTTGTTAAAGGCAAACATACTGGTAGACCAAGGAAGACATCGAAGCATCAAGACAGAAAACTTAAAGCAATATGTCTCAAAAATCAAAAATGCACAACAAAACAAATGAGGAATGAATGGGAGGAAACTGGAGTCAACGTCTGTGACCAAACTGTAAGAAACTGCCTAAAGGAAATGGGATTTACATACAGAAAAGCTAAACGAAGGCCATCATTAACACCTAAACAGAAAAAAACAAGGTTACAATGGGCTAAGGAAAAGCAATTGTGGACTGTGGATGACTGAATGAAAGTCATATTCAGTGATGAATCTCGAATCTTCATTGGGCAAGGTGATGATGCTGGAACTTTTTTTTGGTGCCGTTCCAATGAGATTTATAAAGATAACTGCCTGAAGAGAACATGTAAATTTCCACAGTCATTGATGATATGGGGCTGCATGTCAGGTAAAGGCACTGGGGAGATGGCTTTCATTACATCATCAATAAATGCACAAGTTTATGTTCATATTTTGGACACTTTTCTTATCATATCAATTGAAAGGATGTCTGGGGATGATGAAATCATTTTTCAAGATGATAATGCATCTTGCCATAGAGCAAAAACTGTGAAAACATTCCTTGCAAAAAGACACATAGGGTCAATGTCATGGCCTGCAAATAGTCCGGATCTTAATCCAATTGAAAATCTTTGGTGGAAGTTGAAGAAAATGGTCCATGACAAGGCTCCAACCTGCAAAGCTGATCTGGCAACAGCAATCAGAGAAAGTTGGAGCCAGATTGATGAAGAGTACTGTTTGTCACTCATTAAGTCCATGCCTCAGAGACCGCAAGCTGTTATAAAAGCCAGAGGTGGTGCAACAAAATACTAGTGATGTGTTGGAGCGTTCTTTTGTTTTTCATGATTCCATAATTTTTTCCTCAGAATTGAGTGATTCCATATTTTTTCCCCTCTGCTTGGTCTAAAAAAGTAACCGTACTGACTGCCACAATTTTTTTTTCCTGATTTCTTATAGTGTTTCTTAAAGCCAGAAAGTTGCCATTTGAAATGACTTGAGTTTTGTGTCATGTCTGTGATCTGCTTTTTTTTCTACAAAATTAAACAAATGAATGAACATCCTCCGAGGCCGGTGATTCCATAATTTTTGCCAGGGGTTGTACAAACAAATTTGCACTTAATGACACAAATTTTAAATTGATTGAATACACGGATGACATGGCCCTAGTCGGCCTGCTACAGAAATTTGACTCCTCAGCCAGTTTCACTCGAAGGCCAGATTGTTGAAACTTGGTGGAAACTTTTAAATATCTCGGCACAGTCCTTGACAGTCGTTTGAGCTTCTCTGAAAACACTGATTTTATTTTTAGGAAATTCTCACAGCCACTCATTCTTAGAAGATTAAGCTATCTTGGTGTCAATCTGCAGATTTTAGAGCTTGTGTATTCTGCACATATTGAGAGTATTTTCACATTTCATGTTGGTGTTTGGTTTGGTTACTGGAGTTGCAAGTGTAAGGACAAACTAAACAGAATTGTAAAAATGGCTGGGAAAATTGTGGGAAAACCCCAGAAGCCTCTGGTCCACATTTACACTGACAGGATGAGGAGGAAAGCTCAGAGAGTCCTGGCAGACAGCTCTCATCCTCTGTCCTGTCAGTTCTTCTTCTTCTTCTTTGTCTTTTGGCTATTCCTGTTAAGGGTCGCCACAGCAGATCAATCGTTTCCATCTCACCCTGTCCTCTGTATCTTCCTCTGTCACACCAACCACCTGCATGTCCTCCCTCAGCACATCCATAAACCTCCTCTTTGGCCTCCCTATTCTTCTCCTGCCTGGTGGCTCCATCCTCAGCATCCTTCTCCCTATATACCCTGGGTCCCTCTTCAGCACATGTCCAAACCATCTCATTCTCGCTTCTCTGACTTTTCTCCAAACTGTCCCACCTGAACTGTCCCTGTGATATGTTCATTCCTAATCTTGTCCATTCTCATCACTCCCAAAGAGAATCTCAACATCTTCAGCTCTGCTACCTCCAGCTCTGACTCCTGTCTTTTTGTTAGTGCCACCGTCTCTAAGCCGTACAACATAGCTGGTCTCACTACTGTCTTGTAAACTTTCCCCTTCACTCTTGTCAGTTGAGCTCCTGAAATCCGGGAGGTGCTACAGAGCTTCTCTGGCCAAAAGTTCTTTTAAAAATTCTTTTTATACCAACTATTATAACTAATACTTTATTCATTTACTTGTAGAAATGTGTCTGTGCATTTCCTCATCACAGATATTTGCAAACAATATGACCATTAGGGGCAGTGGTCAGGCCCAGGGGGCCAACGCCAGATGTTCATACACAGCTTTGGTCACAGGTTGTGTACATATCTAAGAAGCATGATTTATGGTAGAACATCCAAATGTCCAGAGGCCAGTCGATCAATGGGCAGTTAACCCCAAACCTTCTTAGTATGAAGAAAGAATGCTAACCACTGTCATACTATGCCACCACAGTACCATAATGATGGACTGTTGTAGCTTGCAAGCCAGTATAGCCACTTCCAATAGCATGAACCCAAAAATCTCTCACCCACCTAAGGGTAAAATTCTACACTGTATCCACCCTTTTCAGGTTTCAAATCCCACAAAACCTCGGAGACGTCGCCGCACTGTGACATCTCAGTAACATTGAGAACTGCATTGAGACGCTCTGATCGGGCTGCACTTTAACCGCGGCACACGGACAACACCATTAACATCGCAACATAAAACTATTTTCATATTGTTCCTAAAACTCTCATGAATATATTCTCTGGGTTTATAGATGTTGTTATTGCGTTTGTTTTATGTAAACATGCGAGAATCACAGGCTGTCTCTCCATTATTTTCAGTGGGAGCTGCTGTGAGCGACACTCACTTCCTGTTCATGTCGTTCTGGGGGAAAGTTAAGTTTGCTCTTTAATGTCTTTATTATTGTTCTTTACAACACTGTTTGTCCTCTTTGTTCCAGACTAATATATATAATAAGTCTGAAATTCGGTCTCCGTTTATTAAATTCCACGCAGATTATACGTAGCAGACATGGATTATTTGTTATAATTGTTTTAGCAAGTTTTCAGGGTATCATGCAGCAGTCTCTTATTAACATGATGAAAAGCATAAAAAAATACATTTTTGTAGTATAATATTCATTTACAATTGTCATCATGTGGATTCTCTATGTTGTTTTGACTGCAGCGACTCTCTGGATTATGGGATACATGAAAACCCTGGATGGCCCAACAGCCCACTGTAAATATGAAGCTCATCTGGTACGTATTGAGTGTCTTGTAGTCATTTCTATGTCGTGCCCAATTTTCCATGCACAGCACAAGTAATATGAGCTATATGAGCCAAAATATGATTTTTGAACTAGTAGGCAAATCAGGTCATTATTGCTATGATTATTATTCCCATTACTAGGACTCCCCATCTGCCAAGTTTGAATAGTTTGGGCTCAAGGGCACACTGGCTTGTGCAGCCTAATGTTGTTGTTAGCCATTATAAGAAAATACAGAACTCATGAAGTGAATGTATTTATATTTTTCTGGTGTCATCTTGCAATGGCTAGCAAACTATATGAAATTCATTCAGGAACAGGCTGCATTTCAGTTGCATTTTGTAAAATGACACAAGGTGCAAGTCCAGCATGGTAGTGAGTAGGTCACAGTATCTAAGTACCTAGTTAGCATAGAGCATGTCCACTATCAATAATACATTCACATTTATGTGAAGGAACTGTATTGGTACAAGCTAGTGTCATCCTAAAACTGATTTGAAGTGATACTGGTGTAGTTGTCAAACAGTCTCTACTCAATCAGGCAGAAATCTATGCAATTATAGGATCTTGAATGGCTAGCCAGTGCAATAGCTGCCACCATTTTGGATACTGTTTTGTAGGCTGATGGCAACTGTCTTCTTTCTGTATGGCAAACTGCAGCAGCTACAGGAATGTAAATACATATTATGTAATGGCTGAGTGGATCCTTGTCTTTTGATTGGTGGCTTGTTTGTCACATGACATGGATTATTCATACCATTTGCCATTGTGTTTCATTTACTGTGCAATAGTTCTTTTTAGCCTGCAATTTTGGAGCTATATGAAATGTGCTATTATACGCCCTGACCACCGTGCATGCTCAGAGTAACGGGGGACAGTGTTTCGCTAAACATGGCGGCGTTTATTTTGCTGACGGATAAAGATTTGAAGGAGCTAATTGACAGTGCTAATTCTTCTAACACACACACACACACACACACACACACACACACACACACACACACACACACACACACACACACACACACACACACACACACACACACACACACACACACACAAAACAAAAAAACAAAAAAGCAAACAAACAAATCCACTACTCTGTAAGCCGTCTGGAGGCTTGAAGAGCTGTTAGGATGAAAAGCTGGACAAATTTCTGACGTGAATTTTCGCTGAAATGAGGAAGTACACTGCCTTTTCTTTTTTCTTTTTTTTTCTTTTTTTTGGAAGAACACAAAGTCAGTCCATGGTATCATGGACTACATCTCTAATTGTTTTTCCAAGTTCACTTGGAACAATTTTAGACTCCTATTTAAAGTTTGTGTTTGACTATTGATGTCAAGTTTCTGTTGTTTATAAATTATTAAAATATCAAATGACAACAATCTATTTTAACTGTTATATAAAACAAATAATGAATGTTTTTTTCATTATTTCAATGGAATGAATACTTACAAATTCCAGCTTTCATCTCATGAAATATTCCTACCATTGAACTCATAAACATTCATTATTTGTATACTGTAGTGGGCCTCCACAAGGCTACTAGCCTCCAGCTCCACATTAGCCAGCCTCCACTAGGCTACCAGCCTCTATCTCAGGAGCAACCAGCCTGCACCAGGCTAGCTGGCTTTTTACTGGCTACCAGCTCCTACTAGTCCTGCTATAGTGTTGATGAACCCTGCGGCACCTAGCCTCTATCAGCTTTGCAGCTGCAGCTATCTATTTACTGTACACACTGACTTTCATGAACTACTCTCTCCCTTCCCAGTGAAGTCCATACAGAGGCAATGCATTTAACCCTGGCCTTGCTTGTTGTTGCTGTGACTCTCTGGGACTTTACCGGCTTTAATAGGGTGTGCAAATCAGGGAATGTGTACTCCTCTCTGATAGTTCCAAATCCTCAAACGGTTGCTCTACTCAGCAATCTAACTGTGCAAGCACCGTCATTATTTTACATGGATTCTTTTAACTATGCAAAATGGTTGTGTCTTGTTTGTATCTCTGTCTCAGAGACCAACTTTGTTATTTCAGGAAAGGCTTGTCATATTTGCAACTATGTCACAGTCCAAAAAGGTATCACCCAGCAACCACGAAGTGTTTAGGAAATGATACTTGCTGTTACTCCTATTATTGATTTCTGTGTTACAGCCAAACCCTGGCCCAGATATTGCTACATGTAACACCCCTGCTGAGTTTAAGGATAGATCTGGGTTTGGTGTAATTCATCTGAATATTTGTAACTTGCTCCCAAAGATTGATATGCTGTGCATTTGGGTCAAATCAACTGATGCAAATGTCATTGTCTTGTCTGAAACGTGGCTTAGTAAATCATGTTCTGATAAAGCCATTTCTATTAAGGGTTATAATGTTTTTAGGACTGACTGTCCCAAGAAAGGGGGCGGGGTTGCGATTTATTGTAAATCTAAGTTCAGCATGAACATTTTGCAATTCAAATCTGTCAGTAAACAGTTTGAGTTCTTGGCCATTAATCTTGAGGTATCAACTGGGTTTTCCCTAACTGTGGTGGGTTGCTATAGACCACCCTCAGCTGTTACTGACCCATCACCTCTCTGTCAAAGTTGTTGGCTGACCTGAACTATAGTGAATTCATTTTGACCAGCGACTTAAATTGAGATTGACTAAAATCATCATTTAATGCTTTCAAAGATGTCTGTACCTCAACTAACCTTACACAGCTCATAGAGAGATCCAAGTCTTAAATCCCCTGACAAATCTTCATTAATTATCTTGTTCTTGACTAATGGTCTGCACAAGTATTCCATGATAAGCATCTTTGCCAATGATATAAGCTGCCATTGTGTGATAGCTACAGTGAGGAATGCAAAGGTCCTAAAAACGATACCCCACTTTGTAATCAAATGCAACATGAAGGCATTTGTTGAACAGGCATTTCTTCACAATTCATATGAACTTGATTGGGATTGATTTGAACTATGTAATGATGTACAGATTGCATGGGAGCTCTTCCATGAAGGTTTCTCTGCTCTTGTTGACAAACACACTCCCTTCAGTAGGTATAAAGTCAAAGGGAGAGATAACCTATTTTACGCCTGAGCTATCTGACCCTTTGCAGAAAAGAAATCTGGCTTGGGCTATGGCCAGAAACACTGGGTCTGGCCATAGCCCAAGCCAGACTTGGGCTATGGCCAAGTCTGGCCATAGTCTGGCAATAAGCCAAATCTGACTTTTGTCTCTCAACAACAATGGAAAACTTAAATGACCCCAAACAATTTTGGAAGGTGATTAAATCCATCTCAGCCGATGAGAATCACAGTGACCTCCCACCTGGTATTGCTTATAATGACACCACTATATGTGATAGGGCTTCCATGCTTGACTGCTTTAATAAGCATTTTATCGCCTCTTTTTCTCTGTTCTCCAATTCTCCCCCCAACTGTCTCACCAGCCTCAGGTCCAGTGCCCCCTGCTCCAGATGGCGGTCACATACCTGCTGGTCAGCCTTTTTGTTTCACACTGTTCACAGTGGAAGACGTCCATAGAGTTCTCCTTTCTCTGGATATTACAAAATCTGCTGGCCCAGGTGGTTTAGAACCTCAGTTTTTAAAGTTAGCCCCTGATTTAATTGCTAAACCTATCCAATGTATTTTCAATCTTACAATCACCAACAATTGCATCCCTGCAATTTGGAAGGTTGCTCATGTTCTTCCTCTTTTAAAAGGGGGGACCCTGCCTGTCTGAATAACTATCGACCTATCTCCAAGTTGTGCATCTTGTCAAAGGTCCACGAGAGGTTGATAATTGATCAGTTGAAGGACTTTCTCCAAAAATAAAAATAATGAACAGAACTGGTGACAAGGAGCAGCCCTGGCGGAGGCCAACGTGTAATGGAAACAGGTTTGACTTACTACCGGCAATACGAACCAAGCTCCTGCTGTGGTCATACAGGGACTGGATAGCCCTTAGCAAAGGACCCCGGACCCCGTACTCCCGGAGCACTCCCCACAGGGTGCCCCGAGGGACACAGTCGAACGCCTTCTCCAGATCCACAAAACACATGTGGACTGGTTGGGCGAACTCCCATGAACCCTCGAGCACCCGATGGAGCGTGTAGAGCTGGTCCATTGTGCCGCGACCAGCTGCGCTTAATCTGACCCAGCACCTAGGACCTGTTTGCCTTGGGAGACCCTACAGGGAGCACAAAGCCCCCGACAACATAGCTCCTATGATCATCCGGGTACGCAAACTCCCCCACCACGATAAAGTGGCAGCTAGAGGGGGAGTATGTAGTATGTTGTCAAAGTAATTTAAAAAAGTCAACTTAAACACCATGACTTCAAATTACCACTGCTCCTGTTGTGGTTCACGCTTCTGGTGCTTAATTTATGATATCTGGGTTTATGTTTCTACTGTCATCTCCTGTGTATTGTATTCTTGTGTAGTGTTTATATTATCTGGCATTCCTCATCCATGTTAATTAGTCAAGTTTTCCTGATTATTATTTCACTCATCACTCACTCATCTTCAACCGCTTACTCCAAATAAGCGTCGTGAGTCGTGCGAAAGTACACTGTATGTTCAGGAAAACGGCGTTGGCCAGTCGCTGTGTTTTACAACCTGATTGACATTGCAGCACTGAATGCACATGTACTTTATTAGGCATGCACTGGGGTCAAAGAGAGGTGGATGAACGTCTTGGTGGAGCTTGCAAGAGAGCTTGCACAGTCTCATATGGCAGCCAAGGAGGTGGATAAGGAAAACCTTCAGCAGCAACCACCCACACCTGACACAGGGAAAAGGTTCATTGTGCCAGGTTAAGTGTTGCTGCAAGAAAAAGCATGCCACTAAGCATTGTGTTTATTGTAACAAGTTCACATGTGGCAAATGCAGAAAGGAGATGTTGTGGCAGTGCCAGGTGTGTTCAGACAATCTGTAAGCAATAAATTTCACCAAGAATGCAAACTTAAACTGTGTCTACCTTTTACTATTACTGTTCCATATCTTTACCCGTTTGTGCCCAGATTGTTGCCAGTAGTCACACAGCTTGTCACTAGGTCAAATGTCACCTAGTAATGATAGAAATAATAATAAAGCTGCATTAGTACCATTAAGATTTTTTATTGAGTCGAAAATGACAGTGATATACTTTGCCAACAGTTATTGCCAGTGGGGCAAAATGCGTTACAAATGATAATAAACCATATACCATATACCATAAACCAAATCAAACCATAATAATTAACGCGCATAATAATGAGCAGGCATTACATGGAAGTCCAATTTGTTTCTTGAATATCTTCGTTACTAAACATCTGTTTTTTATATACTTGGGTTCTGTCTTTAGAGCTACTTCTTACAAATGTAACTGAAACTATTTATTAACTTTTTTTTATGTAAAAAAAAAAATAATCTTGACCAAACAATTACAAAAAAATATAAAAACATTTATTCTCAACATGGCTCAGACTATCTGGTCCGTTTGAGGAGTGGGTCTTTTTCACTGTAAAGCACTTTGGCATTCCTGTCCTTCTCCCTAACCCCCACTGAGTAAAGTGTAACGGCCTCATTTACATAACACTGGTGACAAGCTGGGCTATTCACAGCCGCCATTTGGCACCACCTTGGGATTTAAAGGAATAAGTGCCATTTGGCACCACTCTGGCAGTTCTAACATTAACCTTGTGGAACGTCAGCTTGTAAATCTGAAACTGATTCTTAATGTTTCTAAAACCAAATTTATGATTTTTTCAAATGGCAGGAAGACACCTGAGCCCCCTCCCAATGTGTTCTCCCTGCAAGCAAACACAGTTCAGCTAGTGTCTTGCTACAAGTATTTGGGTGTTCTGATTGATGAGAGGCTTTCTTTTAAGTCTCATATAGTGAAACTGATCAAAAAACTAAAGCTAAAACTGCGGTTCTTTTATCAGGACATGTTTTACCTTTGTCACAAGAAAGAATTTAGTAGCTGCCACCTTTCTTCCTTTATTGGATTACGGTGACTTTATATATGCGTGCCCCTGCAAATTATCTCCAATCTCTGGACTCCATGTATCACAGTGCCCTAAGGTTTGTTACATGTTGTAAAACCCTCACTCACCATTGCATCTTCTATAGCAGAGTTGAGTGGCCCTCGTCGGCTGCATGTTGTCTCACACTGGCACATTTTTATTTTCAAAGCGATCTTATGTTTACTCCCCCAATATCTATGTGGCTAAATTTCGAGAACCCAGAGCACTTACTCCTTGCATTCCAATGATTGCTATTTGCTCAATGTCCCCAAAATTCACACCGAGTTAGGTAAACAATCCTTCATGTACTTCACACCTGTTGCCTGGAACTCACTACAGAGAACTTTGAACTTGAGGGAACTAACTTCTCTTGAAACATTTAAAAAAAAATATGAGGGACTTAGTTCCTGCCTCATATCGTTCTAGTTGCTGCTTAAGAAAGCCCAATATTAACTCTATGATATGACCAGATTGTATTTTTCTGTTTTATTGTTGTCTGATTCTGTGTCCTTCTCCTGAAACTTGTTTTTAAGCTGCTTTCTAGGCCAGGCTTCCCTTGGAAAACAGATCTTTGTGTCTCAATGGGATTGACTTGGTTAACGTTTTAATAATAATAATAATAAAAATACTACATAACTGAAGCAGGCACAACAGCAATGTATCAACCATGATTTTTTTCATTAAATTATGAGGTTAATCAACAAAATATCGACATCCCTCCAACGTTAATCTCCTGATGTTATAACAGCATCAGAATACGACACTGATATCACATCAAAATGTGGACAGGTTTCTTATATGTTTTGATATATTTTCATTTTCTGTCAAACAAACCTTTGGAAGTGAACTTATTTAATTTATTTATTCAAACAAAGGCAGCAGATGTGTTTCTTGCTGATTTTAGCATTAACTGTAATACATCATTTCTATACTGCTCCAATTTTCAAATCCAACATATTTTCTATGTTGATTCAGTGGCAGATTTCAGCATGTTTTGCTTCTCTTTAGGCAACGCCCAAACGTTTGCATAACTGGCAGAATTTCTGTTTTTGGCCATTTTTCAGAGAATATAAATGACAACACAAAAACTTTTTTTTCACTCACGGTTAGTGATTGGGTGAAGACATTTATTGTCAAAGAACTGTGTTTACTATTTTTAAATCAAAAAGACAACAGAAACTACCCAAATGACCCTGATCAAAAGTTTACATACCCCTGTTCCGAACACTATGTATTGCCCATTTAACATCAATGACAGCTTGGAATCTTCTGTGCTAGTTGTGCTCTGATGGTGCCACTGAATATGTCTTGGACTTTATTTACATCAATTATGGAGAAATACAAACAGTATGGCACTCGATGGTAAATCTGAATGGAGTAGATAGTTCTCAAAAACTGAGTAACTGTGCAAGAAGAAGAAGAGGGAGGAAAGCCACAAAGCCACCCAGACAAACCAGAAGTTATAGGCTTACAGTGGTATGGAAAATTTTGGCCACCTCTGATGATTTCCATGATTGTCTTTTATAAATCATTGGTTGTTGGGATCAGTAATTTCAGTTAAATATGTCATATAGCAGACAAACACAGTGATATTTGAGAAGTGAAATGAAGTTTATAGGATTTACAGAAATTATATTGCGGCATTTTGGGATTAGCTTTCACTGCTATGCAGATGATACTCAGTTATACATGCCGATAACTACTTGTAATCTCGTTCACATAAAATCCTTAGAAGATTGCCTTGCAGCAGTGAGAGTTTGGATGTCTAGAAATTGCCTACTTTTTAAACTCTGATAAGACTGAACTGAGGGTTCTTGGTCCAATGAGACATCGGCATCAGTTTGACCAGTTAATGCTCAGCCTAGGCTCATGTGTCATACATCACACTGATAAAGTGAGGAACCTTGGGGTAATTTTTGGTAATTTTTTCTTTCTTTTTTTTTGTTTTGTTTTTTGTTATGCCCTCTCTTCTCCTCTGACTCCAGCCGTGTGAGCCGTAGTGTCGGCGTTGCTGGAGTGGTGCAGTTAGGTTGTGCTGGGCGTTCCCAGGTAACCTCTGCACCCGGGAGGGAGGGGGGGTTTGGGGTATTTCTTTTTGTTCCCTCTCTTCTCCTCTGGCTCCAGCTGTGTGAGCCGTAGTGTCGGCGTTGCTGGAGTGGTGCAGTGTGGTTATGCTGGGCGTTTCCCAGGTAACCTCTGCACCTGGGGGGGGGGTGTTTTCCCCCCAGTTTCCGCCCTCAGGGTTTGACTGTGGTGTCCTCTGGGGGGGAAAGGGCTGTGGGTCCATCTAGCCATAGACGGCCAGGGCTGGGTCCGTTGGTCGTGAGGGGAGGCGTCTCCTGGGGTTGACGAGTGGTCCTCTGGGAGGTGCTGGGAGTCCCCGTGGGTGACGTTGGATCCCAGAGGGACCTCGGCTGTGGTTATTACTCCTGGAGCTGGCGGGAAGTCCTCTGGGGGGTGTTGGTCCCTACATGTCGTTTGGGGGGGGGGGGGTGTTTTAGCACTTTTATTTGTAAGCTTAAGTTTGGGGTTTTTCTTTTCTCCTCATCCTGGGGTTTGATAGGACGGTCCCCTGGGGAGGGGGGGGGGTGGTTTAGTTGTTTGTGTTTGTCTTTTTTGTTTTATGACTAATGACCGCACAATGGTTGGATAAGGCTGACCGCACAGGTTTAAGACTCCTGGCCACACCTGTGCTAAAAGTGACTGACTGAAACAAATGCAAGGATGCAGCCAGATGAGAGGACACAACCATTCTGTTGGAAGACGAATGCAGATGCGGTTTCCAGCCATGGTCCCTGGAGGGGGGTGTTTCTCCTGGGCCAGGTTTGTGTGGTCGCTGGGAGGCTTCCCGTGAGGGTGGGGTACTGTTGGTATGGCGGGGGGGCCTGGCTGCCTTTTTGTTTCTGTCTTTTGTTTTCCTTTCCAGGTGGCTTGGCATTTGGGACTGAGATGGCTGTGTTGCTGAGGGTTATTAGGACCTCACCCTGATCCACCTGCGGCTCGTCAGGACTCAAGCTGAGGTGCATCTATATGGATTGGAACATGGTGGCATTTAAGACTGGAGTATACAGTGTGTATTTGCCAGAGACTCAACCTTGTGACCAGACGGGTGATATCGTCGTCTCGGGAGCCATCTCTCATCAGTGGAGGCAGAGAACGTCCAGGGTTTGATGCACGGTCCTGTGAAAGAGGAGGGTGGAGGTCTCACGCTCGTCAGCACACTTCCTGAGGTACGTTAGATTTTGGGACTAACATTTATACAGTCAGTAAATGTGGTGTCCCTCACACCTTTATTATATTGAGCTGTATGTTAGTCATGTATCGGCTTCCACTGCAGTGGAGTTTGTGAACTGGATGTTCCATGCCTGCAGTTGGAAGCTGATTAGTAATCAAGCCAGGAAGTGTTTGCTGTTTGTACACCTTTAAGTGTTCTCTCTGTGTGTTAGAGTGTGGACTCCACATAATGGTTCCTTCTTTCACAGACTCGGTTTGTTGCGGCCACCTGGGGGGTGTCGGCGGGGTCCTTGGGTCTGAACAGCTTCTGGCTCCGGACCGTTAGCGCTGCTGGGAGCGCACCACGCCAGACTTTTTGTTATTTTTTGTATCACTGTTATGTATTAAATTCAGTTAGCCTTTGTACCGTGCTCTGCTTATTTCATACTGGGTCCTTCAAACGCTGGTCGGTTCTCCGAGCTGCGTCCGACACATAACAGGTGACCCTCCTGTCCTGTGCACCAACAGCATTTCTTGTATATTCATCCGTGAATTGTTCTGTAATTTATGTTTGTAGCATGGCCCAAACAGAGGGTCACCCCTTTGAGTCTGGTTTGCTTGAGGTTTCTTCCTCAGAGGGAGTTTTTCCTTACCACTGTTGCTCTGGGGGTTGGTAAGGTTAGACCTTACCTGTGTGAAGCGCCTTGAGGCAACTCTGTTGTGATTTGGCGCTATATAAATGAAAATAAATTGAACTGAAAATTGACAGAAAGTGTGCCATAATTCTTTAAACAAAATTAGGCAGGTACATAAATTTGGGCACCCCAACACAAAAAATACATCAATATTTAGTAGATCCTCCTTTTGCAGAAATAAGAGCCTCTAAATGCTTCATATAGCTTCCATTGAGAGTCTGGATTCTGGTTGAAGGTATTTTGGACCATTCTTCTTTACAAAACATCTCAGGTTTGTTGGTTTCTGAGCATGGACAGCCCGTTTAAAAATCATGCCACAGATTTCAATAATATTCAGGTCTGGGGACTGAGATGGCCATTCCAGAACGTTGTACTTGTTCTTCTGCATGAATGCCTTAGTAGATTTTGAACAGTGTTTTGGGTCATTGTCTTGTTGAAAGATCGAGCCCCAGCGCAACTTCAATTTTGTCACTGATTCTTGAACATTGTCTCAAGAATCTGCTAATATTGATTGGAATCCATGTGACCCTTAACTTTAACAAGATTCCCAATACCTGCCACTGGCCACACAGCCCCACAGCATGATGGAACCACCTCCAAATTTTACTGCACATAGCAAGTGTTTTTCTTGGAATGATGTGTTCTTTTTCTGCTATGCATACCACCCCTTGTTATGTCCAAATAAACTCAATTTTAGTTTCCTCTGCCCACAGCACCTTATTCCAGAATTAAGCTGGCTTGTCCAAATGTGCTTTAGAATACTGCAAGTGACTCTGTTTGTGGCGTGTATGCGGAAAAGGCTTCCTCTGCATTACTCTCTCATCCAGCATCTCCTTGTGTAAAGTGTGCTGTATCGTTGAATGATGCACAGAGACACTATCTGCAGCAAGATCATGTTGTAGGTCTTTGGAGCAGGTCTGTGGGTGAATAAGACTATTCTCACCATCCTTCACTTAGCTTATCTGATATTTTTCTTGGCCTGCCACTCCGGGCCTTAACTATGTACTGTGCCTGTGGTCTTCCTTTCCTCACTATGTTCCTCACAGTGGAAACTGACAGCTGAAATCTCTGAGATAGCTTTTTGTATCCTTCCCCTAAACCATGATGTTGAACAATCTTTGTTTTCAGATCATTTGAGAGTTGTTTAGAGGCTCCCATGTTGCCACTCATTAGAAGAGATGTAAAAGAGGGGAAACATTTGCAAATGGCCACCTTAAATACCCTTTCTCATGATTGGATTCACCTGTGTAAGGAGGTCAAGGGTCAGTGAGCTTACCAAAACCAATTTTTGCGTTTCTAATAATTAGTGCTAAATGTATTCAAATCAATAAAAAGACAAGGGTGCCCAAATTTATGCACCTGCCTAATTTTGTTTAAATAATTATTGCACACTTTCCTGTAAATACTAGAAATTTCATTTCACTTCTCAAATATCAGTGTGTTCATCGCTATATGATACATTTAACTGAAATTTCTGATCCAGACAGTCAATGATTTATAAATTAAATTCATGAAAATTAACAAGGGTGCCCAAACCTTTGCATACAACGTAAGTGGCTGTGATTGGAGAACTTGTGCACAGTGCAAATTTTGCATTTGTGCGTCACCCACTCTTAGCTTCATAGTGGAGTAGAGTAGAGAAGGATATTCTTTCATTAAAACATATCAAATCTAGGCTTGCATCTCAGATGTACCTTATGGGAATTTGTAGCAAAACTTTCATTTCTTCTGTTTAAGAAAATCCTCCTCTATACCACTTCATCATGAAGCTGTACCAAAAGTTTTTGTGTTATCATTCATATCCCTCTGATAAATGGCCAGACAAACAAAAAAATCTACCACGGGTATGTAAACTTGTGAGACCAACTGTATACAATACACAAATGCAGCACAACTGACACAAAGTCTATTTTTTTCCAATGCAGCACCATTTAGCATCTTGTTATAGCCCTGGCAGTCAAGTTTTCCGTCTATCATACGACATGCCCATAAACTATCACAATAAGTTAGGATGTTTTGAGTAGTCCTTATAACTAATACAAACTTCTGGGAAATAGATATCCTTGAACTTAAACCCAACCAGGCACAACTTTTACCTCTGTAGGCCAAATCTCAGCACGCACAATGCTTTGGTTAAAGATATCCATGAACTTTTTCCCTGCATGAAGAAACACTATAAGCACCAAGCACAGGTTTTAAGCCCCCATCACATCTAGAGAAGGAATGCCATAGCAATCACATGAATTTGCAAATCAAACAAAGTCAAGCTGTATCCTATGGGACAGACAAATAAAGCCCCGTCACCACCGGGCCCACTTCGAGTTGCATCGTGTGGCGTCATGACGATGCCACGTGGAAGTGCTCAAGGCCACAACAGCGTGAGGGGACGCAAAGGACAAGCGAATCGGACGCCAAAAATTAAACGTTTAATTTTTAAGTGGTTTCCAGCGCAAGTCAGAGCAACGCGACAGCACTCAACGTGACTGGAAGCCACACCCTCACAATACAACGTTACCCAATGACCAATTTATTATTCTGCTGTGTTCCATTGTTCCTGAAGTATAATTCACAAAGGATTGTTTTTATCCCATGTACACAATACAGTAAAAACTACACGCTCAAAAAGGGCACAGAAAAAAATGCCTGACTGCTGCTGCAGCTAGTTGCTCTTCTCTCACAAATGTGTTGTAAATAAAATCCATAAAAGTCCTGCTCACAGACTGATTGCCAGAGACAGGTCATCTCCAGTCCACTCACAGATGATTTGTTCGCACTTGCACATGTGAGCAAATTAAAAGAAAAAAACTGTCTGGCTGCAGACAGTTCTTGTTCTCCCCTCAAACACTGATAATTCTGTTAAATAAAGGACAAACAAGGACATAAGTCCTTCTCACAGACTGACTGCCAGAGGACAGGACATGTCCACATCAAGTATAACTCCAGACCATCTCCACATGTTACTCACAGACGGTTCATTCATGCGCACATGCAGCTCTTGGTCAAGGAAGAAAGATAAACTATAACAGAACTCCAGAGCGCAGACCTGCAGCTCAGCACAAGAACAAATATAAACTAGAAGAGAAATCAGAGTGCACAGTTTGGCTGCAGCCAGACTTCATCTTTCAGATTTTCATCCACCCCAGGAACCTTGCCACCCAAGGAGCTTTCTAACCACCTTGGTGACTTTTGCCTGGGTAATGGATGAGTCCGCCTCTGAGTCCCCAGTCTCTGCTTCCCTCTTCGGAAGACGTGACGATGGGATTGAGGAGATCCTCGAAGTACTCTTCCACCGCCCGAGGAGAGAGCTGCTTCCGCCTCCTGAGGCGTCGGACGGTTTGCCAGAATCTCTTCGAGGCCGACCGATAGTCCTCCTCCATAGCCTCCCCAAACTCCTCCCAGACCCGAGTTTTTGCCTCTGCGACCGCACGGGCTGCGGCACGCTTGGCCTGCTGGTACCTGTCAGCTGCCTCTGGGGTCCCACCTACCAACAAAAATAAGTAGGACTCCTTCTTCAGCTTGACGGCATCCCTTACTTCCGGTGTCCACCACCGAGTTCGGGGATTGCCGCCGCGACAGGCACCAGAGACCTTGCGACCACAGCTACGAGCGGCCGCATCGACAATGGAGGTGGAGAACATGGTCCACTTGGACTCCATGTCTCCAACCTCCCCCAGGATCTGGGAGAAGCTCTCCTGGAGGTGGGAGTTGAAGACCTCGCTGACAGAGGGTTCCGCCAGTCATTCCCAGCAGACCCTCATGATACGTTTGGGCCTGCCAGGTCTGACCGGCTTCCTCCCCTCCCAGCGGATCCAACTCACCACCAGGTGGTGATCGGTCGACAGCTCTGCCCCTCTCTTCACTCGAGTGTCCGAGACACATGGCCGAAGGTCAGATGATATGACTACAAAGTCGATCATCGACCTCCGGCTCAGGGTGTCCTGGTGCCATGTGCACTTATGGACACCCTTGTGCTCAAACGTGTTCATGGAGGACAAACTGTGACTAGCACAGAAGTCTAACAACTGAACACCACTCGGGTTCGGATCGGGGAGGCCGTGCTTCCCGATCACCCCCCTCCAGGTCTCACTGTCGCCGCCCACGTGGGCGTTGAAATCCCCCAGGAGAACAATTTGGCACCCTCCAGTCAGAATAGGAGTTGGGAGAAAAGGCTGGGTTTGCAAGTGTTAATCCCCTAGTTCCTCCCGGTGTGTAGTGGGCACCTTGCATGGCAGCAGCCTCACATCAGGGTGAATGTGAGGCATTGATGTTTAAAGAGCTTTGAGCATCTGATGCAGATGGAAAAGCGCTATGTAAATGCAGTCCATTAACCATTTCTGTACAGTCATGCACGAATGCTGTTCGATTAGCCAGAATGTGGTTTGGAGCAGGCTTGAATGATTCCTGCAGGTCACATGTGGCACAGCACGAAAGAATAAACATGGCAACATAATAAAATTAAATAATGAACCCAGCAGGAAACCCCACAATGCCAGCAGTATGCAACATAGGTGGAAAGCTCTCTCTCTCACTCTCTTGCTCTCTCTCTGTCTCTCTCTCGCGCTCTCTCTCTCTCTCTCTCTCAATGTCAGCTTCTATGGAGCTTTATTGACATGGGAAACATACTTTATCACTGTCAAAGCAAGTACTACACAGAGCAAAAAATAAAAATAAAAACCTTTCTCGGCTCTCTCTCTCTCTCACTCACTCTGTCTCTGTTCAGCCCAGTGTCACGTTTTTTTTTTCATCCTCCCATTGTCAGGATCTGCCCCGGCCCAGGGTTCATGTCTGGGTTTTCCTCCTATTTTGGTCTAGGCTTCCACTGAAGATTTTACGGTTTTAGTTTTCATATTGTTATACATTGTCATGTAAGTCTTGGTTTAGTTCTGTTCATTTCTTTACTCTGTGTAATGCGTTTGTTACCGGTTTTATTCTGTTTATGATTTATTTATGGTTTTGTCATTCATTGCATTACCTTGTCCCTGGTTTTGATTTGTTCATCATTTATTTCCTATTCTGTCAATAGTTTGTTTTGTCATGTTTAGTGTATTCACTTTCCTGTATCACGTCCTCTCGTTTTAGTTATTATCACAAGTTTTCTGGTTTTCCACACTTCGACTCGCCACCTTAGATTTTAGTTTCACCCCCTCTGTTTTGTTTGTGTTTATTATGGTTAGTCAAGCAGGTCACACTTTGCACCGTTGGGTTTTCTGTCACTTAATTATCTTGACCCAGTTCACTTTTCTTTTGCCTGTCTGCACTCTCTTCCACTTACCTTTGTCTTCTCTAGTCACGTCCCCTTCCAGCACTCTGTGCACACATGTTCCTCATTTCACACTCTGATTCTTCCACTAGTATTTAAGCCCTCACAGTCTTACAGTCCCTCACCAGACTGTTGCATTTTGCACTTTCCAGCCTCACGCCTTTGTCCTGTTTTGCCTTGTAGTATTTCTGACCTTGCCTATGTTATCGACCTCTGCCTTGTCTCTTCCCTGAACTCTGCTCGTTTTTTGACTTTGCCTCTGCCTCAGCCCTATGAACTCTTGTCACCATGTATTTGGAACTGTGCTTGTTTTTTGGACTCTACCTCAGCTTGCTACCTGCCTGTACCCCCACTACATTGACAGATTTCCTGTGTACTGAATCTATTGCCTGCTTACCAGATAAAGCTATTTTTCTTAATCCAACACCTGTGTCTGTGAGTCTGCATTTGCCTCCTACAACCTTCAGGGCCAAGCCACCACGAACCATGGCAGAACAATCTGGCCAGTACCTGGAGGCAGCGGACTCAGATCCTGAGCTGAACTTGACCAGAATTAAAGAGATCTTCGCTGACATAAGTTTTTTTTTCACCTGTTTCCACCACACCTACACCCCGTGGGAAACGTTTGACTACCTGGGGCAAGCTTGAGAAGTCATTGAAGCAAATACCTGTGTTGAAGATCCGATGGACTACTTGTTTGAATCTGAGATCTATGACTCCTTTCTGGACATACCCCGCTTCATCACACTGTTGGCCGAAGCAGTCATGCCTCCTCAGCTGTCCACTCCTCCCACGTCCTGTCTGCCTCCAATTCCTGCTCCACGAAGGCCGTTCATACGTGAACCGAAGTAGTTGAATCTGACCAAAGAACCAGATCCGCGATCTTATGTGGCACCAGCTCTGGTCCCGTCTCATCTGGCCCCTGTGCCCACACCTCAGAAGCTCCGGGTGCCATCGCGCCAGCCTGCTGCCACCACGACTTCCTTGCCCACGGGAATGAAGGTTCCCATCTTGCCCGACCTCTCTGCTGGGGACATGTCTCTCCTGGTGCCCACAGAGCCATTGGGAAAGACCACGATCACCTCAGCCCTTGGCAGTACCAGCCTTGACATCACCGGAGCAATGCAGAGAGACACACACCCACAGAGGTTTCTCTGGCGCATACACTCCAGAAGCCAGGTGAACAGGCCGCGTCACCACAGCTCATCATGCCTCAGCTTCAATCAACTGTGCCAATGTCACTGGTATCACATACGGCGCGCACTCCTCTCCAGACTCAACCAGCGATGATCGAAGTTCTCACGGTGCGTTCGCTGCCACCATCAACGGCCACATTACTCCAGGAAGCAGCAGCACGCCATGTCCCCCAGCCTTCAGCGAAGACAGCTGATTCTGCCGCAGTGTGTGCAAGGCCATGATCACCCGTCTCGTCTGTCCAGCATGCAGCAGCATGCTCACCTTCTCAGCCTTCAGCAAAAACAGCTGATTCTGCTGCCGTGCGCGCCAGGCTAGGATCACCAGTCCCGTCAGTCCAGCATGCAGCAGCGCGCACAGCTTCTCAGCCTTCAGTGAAGCCAGCTGCATCTGACAATGCGCACGCTTTCTCACGCACGGCTGCAGAGCCAGCCAGGTCGGCTATGGCGCGTCCGGCGCAGGACATCCCTTCATCACCTCCGTCTCTATTCAGATCTTCAGAGGTCTTCCCAATGAGAACTGTTGCTGCCATAATCAGCTGTGAGTTTTTTGTTATTTTTCTTAATCATGCTTTCCCATTTTCAGTGCCCCTTAGGAAGACTGTTTAGTGTCTTGTTTCTGGACAACATGGGGCTCCTGCATTTCTTTGGTGCTAAGCTATTTCTTAGCTTATCGGTTGTCATTTGTTTCAAAGTTTGCTTAAAACATGAGTTCTCTCAATAGTTGTATTTCTGTTGGGAACTGGTTTGCTTCCCACGACATGGTTTACTGAAGTTCTCTTCCTGGATCCATAAAGTGGTATTGGACCTGGTTAGCTCTGCAGGTGAATCTGCTTCACTGTCAGTTTTTCATGGTTCCACTTTTGCAAATTTTAGCAAGTTTCTCCGTTCATTAGGTTCCCGTTTTTGGCAAGTAATGCTCTTCTGGTTGTTTTGGCTTGGTAAACAGTTTTTGTGTTTTGAACGTCATTTTTGGATTGGTCCCGGCATGCTAACATTACCCTGCTAGTAGCAAACATGCTATTTTTGTGGTGGTTTCTGGAACTCATGTCTCCCTGGTCCCCCCTCTGTTCACGTTAGGCATGGGTCATCCCTCCAGGTCCTTTTGCATCGAATACCACTCTCAGTTCCATTCATCAAGTTTCAATTATTGATTACCCTTTATGTAAGTTTGGTTCTTTTTTGTACCTTTTGTCTTTTATTTGTTTATTTAGCACTACTTTGCGTTTATATTTTCTTCACAGTCCCCATAAAATTTCTGTCCGATGGTTGTTTCATTTTTTGTTGTCCTTATTTTACAGTGTTCCTCTACATGTGGTTCCCTTTTTGGTTCCCTCGCTTTCCTACCTCCACATGGATTTTTGTTCGGTTGGAGTTCCTTTTATTTCGTTCCTCCATTACTTTTTGCCAGGACTTTCCTTTTGGCAATCCTTTACATTCATGGTTTTGGTTTTCAGGCATAGTTTGTTTTGGTGTTCTTTGGGTTTATTTTTGATGTCTATCGTTCATTTATCTTCCCCTCTGCACTTTGTTGGGTTGTCTGGTTGTTGCTGACGGTTTTTTTCTTCTTGTTGTGTTCCCGGGATTGTGCAGGATTGCCATACAGGTCTTCACCCCCTTGTTCCTTGTTCAGGTTTATTAGTAGCCTCCCGCTTGATCACTGCTGTGTGCCGGAGAAGATATTTTTCCACTACCACGCCCGCCTTGTCCCTGATCCCAGTTTTAGTCTCTGTTCCCGTGCATCCCTCAGGGAAACCTCTGTCTCACCCTTGCTCCCTGATGGCATAATGGTAGCCCTCCTGGCTCTTTCTGTGGGCTTCTGTAGGCCCGAGGACTGGGCCCTTGGGGTTCCTTTGTCCTGAGGACTGCCATGTTGTCGTCCGTTTGGGGGTCTCTCTGTTTTTGGTCACCCGTTCAGGCTCAGGCACTCGGTTCCCCATGTTGGGTGTTGCTGGTCATCTGCCATGCCGCCTCAGGTTTTTCTCCCAGTTTTCCTTGGTTTTGTTCTCTGGAAATCAGTTTAGCACGGTGAGGCACGGCTCTGAGACACACACAGACCACCCACCTGGCGGGCCTGTTTTCTCTTTTCTTTTGTGTTTTCTAGAAAACATAATAAGGATATATAAAAACTAAAACAGTCAAGGTTGGCAAGAGATCGGTGCATCTCAGAGACATGCGACAAATCAACTGGCACAGCTCTGAGACACACTGATGCTGATGCAGGCGCCTGTGATTGTGGCATAATGTCCAGATTGTGCATTCTAATAACACATCCATCAGTCCCCTCATGTTTCAGAGGATTTATCTGAATTTCCATTTCATCATGGTTGTTGATGCGCACTGGGACTGGTGCACGTCAACGTGTCAGAGATGCACTGTGCCTGTGATCACGGGAGAACGATCCAAGATTGTGCATGTAATCATGCACCCATCATCAGTCCTCCTCAGTGTGTCAGAGGATTCATCTTGAATTTCCATGTCATTGTGGCCTGTTAGACCATGGCTACACAGTTTACATCAGCACGTCATGGGGACACACCGCTCGCTGTGACACATGAAAAAAAAACAAAAAACAAACAAAAAGTAACTCACACCAAAGGTGCAAAAGATTGCAAATGTACATGACTAGTGCACATTATGTTTGCGACTTTGCACATACAATATTCCTTTTATGCACTAATAGAATTTTGGAGGGGTGTCCAGCTCATCGGGGGCACAATTAGGACATGGCAATGAATCAGACTGCTCCGAATGCTGGTGGGTTGCCAGTTTTGGATGCCAGTTCCTGTTCCATTTTGACTTCCATTTGGGCTAGCTGTCACATAGCAGTACAACCACCGTATGAATATTCCCCAGTTTGACTGCAACATGACAGTCATATGCCTGTTCTCTACATTCGTGCTGCCCTGCCAATGCGTCATATTTCCCTAAGTGCCACACGAATGCTGTCAGAGAAAATATAATGTAGCTCATATGTAGCATGAATTGCATGAATGTAGTTCGAATGTCAATTTGTACAGCATTCGTGCAATTTGTGCTGCAGGTCGAGTGCAGTACGACTACAGGTCAACATGCACGGCTGACATTTGATTGTCCATTCCTATGGCAGTATGAATGCAGTATGACTGACTCCACCACCGTTCTTATGTTGTCCAGCATGAGCGACACGCAAATGTGCTGACTGCTGTATGAATGCTTTATGAGGCAATTGAGTGCAGTTCGAATGCAGCACGAATTGCACGAATGTCGTTCCAATGTCAATTCGAACGACATTTGTGCAATTCGTGCTACAGGGTGATGGGGGTATTAGGTTTGTAGACAAAAAACCTCTGCCTTTTGTGTGCACAACAAACAACCTTACCTGCAGCAGATCCCACAATACACACATGCAAATGTACTTGACAGGACGAACTCCTCTACCTACAGGAGATTCCGTGTACCCTGAAAGAATTACTGGTAGGATTTCTGTTGGCTGCAGCATAGAATGTTAATCTTCCATGACCTGAAAAGATCCAATGTGTACATCCGTTTTGGTACCTGTGGGTCAGCCAGGCGGGTGTGGTCGGGTTTAAGGTAGTAGATGATACCCTGCATCGCTCCAGGCAATGTAGCACCACGCACGAGTAGCACAAATAGCATAACATATGGGAAAGTAGCAGTCAGGTACACCACCTAGAGGGACACAGTATTCAGGAATAAGGTTAGGAGGGCATCAACATGAATGCAATGTGTTCAAATAACATTGTTGGAATGTGATCTTAAAACCTGTTGACTTGATGGTATGTGCTGGTGGCATGTCTCACTGTATCAACCTCATTATTAAACCACACAAACAAATAGCTGGTCAGCTGCCTATCTGACCCAGTCAGGAAATATGTGGGTGCCCCTTTTTAACTGCTGGGGTCCTCAACACTAAGGCACCACACTGCATGCTGGACCATGTCTAGAGCAGCATGCAGCATGACCAGTATGTCATTGCTGATGTTCCCTCACAATGCAAGTGGTACTGCAAGTGGTACTCCTGAACTGTGTCTCCTTAAGAAACCTTTTTGTTTGACATAAAATTATTCCAGTGGTGCTGAAATATCTTTCTGTGAGACCTAGTACCAAACAACAGCTGCACATTGCTTTGGCACACATTTTCCGTTCAATAGCATTTCTTACTCAACTCCACATTATATGGAGAATGGGCACAGGTTGTCATGAAATGCAAACCTTGTGTTTTGGAAAGAAGTGCATTAACCACTTGCTCCACCACAAGATTTGGGAAAGGTTTCAACATGTTTTAATTTGCTGTTGATGATATTTCTTGTCTCACACTATGGTTGTGAAACTTGGATGCTAACCAAGTGGTTCAGGCATATGGTAAGGATGCCCCCTGGGCACCTCCCAAGAGAGGTGTTCCAGCCAAGTCCAGCTGGGAGGAGACCCCCGGGAAAACCCAGGACTAGGTGGAGAGATTATATCTCTACACTGGCCTGGGAATGCACTGGTATCCCCAGTCAGAGGTGGTTAATCAAAGGGAATGAAAGGGAAGTTTCTGGTCCCCTGTTGAAGCTGAGATGAGATATTTCTTGTCTAAATAATTAACAAATTAATAAATAATTAACACCTGCTGTGATTTTGGTCTGGTAGCATGCTACTGTGTGCCACTGCATCCACGACACCACAGAATCAGCCCTTGACCTGGATAGCAACTACGCAGACAGGAAGGTCCAGGGGTCCTCATCACTGATTCACCTGTATGCTGGACCGTGGCCAAATTGTAATAGTTGACATACCCTCAATAACTTAATGACATGATTCAACTGTTTCCCGACCATTTGTTTAATACAAAGTCATTCTGACAGTAACGAAAGATCCTCTGAACAGACCCAGTTCCAGAGACATCCAGTTCTTGGTTAGAATCCAAGTCTCACAACCATAGTGTGAAGCAAGATGAGAGATACCTCTGATGGTCAATTCCAAGAGGATACAGTTAATGCATTAACTGCATCATAGTGAGCCTTAGAACTTTTCAGCCTACCCTCGTACAGCAATCGCCACATCCATTTGGCCACAGTACATGTACTCTACATTACCATGTCACTTGCTCTGGAAACCCATTCAAACTGTGGTGATGAGGAGGTCGCACTTTCATCTGATCGCTGTCGCAACATTAGCACAGCATGTTGTACGCAGGTCGGACAAATTGGGTCGCAGCCGAGGGGCTGCACAAAATCATCGGCCATGTTGAACACTGGTCGAATGCCGCAATTGAACCAGCCTGCACACCAGTGGCCGCATGACAGCGAGTGGCAGCCGAGTGCCCATTTGACCCACTCTCGACATGTCCCACTGGAGGTGGAATCACTGGCCAGCAGCATGCTCACACCACCATAACAGAGATAAAAATAAAAAAAACATAGCTGCTCCAGCTGCATGTCACAACGCCAGTGCACTATACAAACGGAGAGCCACATTGTGTGACACGTGATTGCAACGTCGATACGGTCCATCCACCATGTGATAGCCTGACTGATAGACATTGTGGGCAAATCCTGGAGCCCATTGACATGATCACACTAGAGGGTGACACGGGAGTAGATTTCACTCCTGTCCCATCCCGCTGCCACAGAAAAATCCCTATCCCATCCCAATCCCTGGCCAGAGATTAAAAAAAAAAAAATTCCTGTCCCGTCCCACTCCTGGTAAAATAACGCCCACTCCCATCCCGCTCCAATTCAGAATGACACCCGCTCCCATACTGCTCCCATTTTTTCCCCCTTGTTTTAGTTTTTAGGCAAAACACCAACTTTGATTCGATCTTTTCCCCATTCTTTTTGTAGATTATTTTGTATTCTGCACTTCTATTTCAGAAGATATGGCAACACGAACAGTTCATCTGTGGTAATAGAGGGAGGCACAACAAAAAAAAAACACTAAAAGACACAAAACATAAATCATGCATTGCCTGTGGTCTTATAGTTTTTCAAAATGTGGTGGTGGTGGACATGTAATGATCCTGACATTTACTTCAGCTTCTATTAGTGTAACTGCAGACAGTATGAAACCAACATATTTCATGTTTTGTGTGGTCAGCTTTATTTTTATTTATTTGTTGTTAATATATATCCATTCCTTCATTTAAGGCCTGCAGCATTTTCCAAGAAACAAAGAATTAATTAATCATTTTTACAGCCAATGTCAGAGGATGAATACATGAACATTTCCAACTCCCTGGATATTTCTTAGACTTCATTTATATCAATTATTCAGAAATACAAACAGTGTGGTACTTTATGGTAAATCTATGAGGTCTGTTAGAAAAGTATCCGACCTTTTTATTTTTTTCAAAAACCTGATGGATTTGAATCACGTGTGCTTGCATGAGCCAACCTTGAACCTTCGTGCGCATGCGTGAATTTTTTCACGCCTGTCAGTTGCGTAATTTGCTTGTAAGCAGCCTTTGTGTGAGGATGGGTGTAGTCTCTTGTCGTTTTTTCTTTGCAAGGAAATGGCGGAACGACTGGAGCAGTGCGACTGCATCAAATTTTGCCACAAACTGGGCAATAGCCAGGTAGAAACCATTCGGATTATTCAGATGGCTTTCGGTGACGATCCTCTGGGCATCACACAGATTAAGGAGTGGTACACCCGTTTTAAAGACGGCCGCACAACGGTGGAGAGCACGCCGCGCTCCGATCGGCATTGTTTCGATCATTTCCAAAGTGAATGCTGTGGTGATGTGGGACCGTCGTGTGATTATCCAAGAAATTGCGGAAGAGGTGGACATCAGCACTTTTTCAGCACATTCCAATGTGAAAGAAGATTTTGCCATGAAAAGAGTGGCGGCGAAATTCATCGGCATGAAGCTGATGGCGCAGCAACAGCGCCTCCATGATAAAGCCTCACAGGACATGTTGTAACATGCCCTGACATGTCCAGCTTGTCCATAATTTCCCGGATAGTCACACGACTGAAAAGCCACCGAAAGCTGTCTGAATCTTCCGAATGGTTGACGAGCTGGGAGTTACAACTCCCATGTTACAGCATGTTACAACATGTCCTGTGAGACTTCAACACGGAGGCGCTTTTGCTGCTCCATCAGCTTCGTGCCGATGAATTTCGCCGCCACTCTTTTCATGGCAAAATCTTCTTTCACAGTGGAATGTGCCGAAAAAGTGCTGATGTCCACCTCTTCCGCAGTTTCTCGAATAATCACACGACGGTCGCACATCATCACAGCGTTCACTTTGGAAATGATCCGATCGTTTCAGCATGTTGATGCCAATCGGAGTGCGGCGTGCTCTTCACCGTTGTGCGTCCGTCTTTAAAACGGTTGTACCGCTCCTTAATCTGTGTGATGCCCAGAGGATCGTCACCGAAGGCCATCTGAATAATCCAAATGGTTTCCACCTGGCTGTCGCCTAGTTTGTGGCAAAATTTGATGCAGTCGCGCTGCTCCAGTCGTTCCGCCATTTCCTTGCAAAGAAAAAATTGATGAGAGACTCCACCCATCCTCACACAAAGGCTGCTTACAAGCAAATTATGCAACCCACAGGCATGAAAAAAATCACGCATGCGCACGAAGGTTCAAGGTTGGCTTCTGCAAGCACACGTGATTCAAATCCATCAGGTTTTCAAAAAAAAATAAAAAGGTTGGATACTTTTCTAACAGACCACGTACGTCAGGTAGGCAGTTCTCAAAAACTAAATGTCCATGCTGGAAGGAGACGAGTGCGGGAAGCCACCAAGACACAACTCTGGAAGAACTTTTGGCTTCTGTGGGTGTGAGTGGAGAAACTGAGAATAGTGCAACATTTTTATTTTTATCTTCATTTTACATACAGCCCCAACTTTTTTCTAATTTGTGGTTGTTTCTGTTGCATTTCTGAACTTACAGAACTGCTATAAAGAAAAGTGTTAAACATTTTATTGTTTTTTTCAAACTTACACCAACTCTTATAAAGAAGGAAAAAAAATACACAATCATGTGCAGGAAAAACTGAACAATGCAAACTGATTTGACTCTCATATTTGAAAATAATAAGAGGTAAGTTACTTTGAAATAAATGAAACGCAGAGCTACAGCCTAATAACTTTGAAAAATAACAAAAATCAGCAGTTGGTATTTTATTCTGACTAGAGTTCATTTCCTCCTTTTTCTCCTCCTCAGTCACATTATGTGCTTGAACATAAAACAACTACATTAAGCCATCTAAAATAAATATCTTTGGAGAATAAGTCTGTTAAAGTTCAGAGTTCTCAGCTGCTTTATGCGATTTCTGCTTCTGAACATCATTACAGAGTTTCTCCACATCAGGTTTTATGTAAACACGGGTGTGTGTGATTTTTTAACATTCATTCCTATGTTCTCAGTTTTTTAACAAATTTTGACCATTTATTTCATCTCATAATTTCAGTATAACTGTCACTGATGCGCACACGGTGTGAACAGGATGTACCTTCAAAACAGTCCTGGGTGTAATAAAGGCAGCGCCACAGTTTTGTTTGTTTTCTCTTAACTTCATTCTGTGCTCAGCGCATGCACTCTCCATGCACCGACTGCAGAGGCTCATACCCCTCCCCCGCCCCCTCCCTTCCTCCTCGCAGCAAGCACACACACAGATGCCTGCAGTGATGAAACCCAGTCCTAATTTGAGATGGCTTTAAGCTAAGCTGCCCGCTATTTTTTTTTTTTTGGCGTCTTTTTCGAAAATTGATCGCCCAAATGATACCAGGACGGCTCGCTGCCTAAAACCTTGGTTCCTGCTCTCATCCACTCCCACTAACTTTTATTCCTGTACCGTCCCAACCACATGATAATTCAAGATGGCGGCATGCAGAGGTGCAGCGGTTTTTAGCTCTTCAATTTGGTGCTTGTTTTTGTTACTTTTTCACGTATATTCTTTGAGTTTTGTTAAGCGACCCACAGTTTCAGCCGTCAAAACCTTATTGACCTCGGTCTGAGGTACAAATTATCGGTTACTAGCGAATTCCACCAGTACCACAGCATCCCAGAGGACATAACAAGAACACCGGGTTTTCCGTGGATTACCAGCCTGCCCAGCAGGCAGAGACGGCGGCGCAGAGACAGGAAGCAGAAGCGAGGATGACGGTTGGGCTCTGATGCTAGGCTACGTAAACAACCTCACAGGCCAGCATTACCAAGCCTCTTCCTCTCCAATGCTAGATCCATCACCCACAAAATGGATGAATTGGAGCTACAGATGGCTACAAACAGCTTTGTATGGAACTGCAGCGTTATTTTCATCACGGAGACGTGGCTTCACCCGCTGATCCCCGGCACTGCAGTCGAGCAAGCAGGCTGCATGCTACACTGGCAAGATAGAACCAGAGATTCGGGTAAGAGTAGAGGTGGGGGGCACTGTGTTTATGTGAACTGCGAGTGGTGCGGTAGCAGCAGGAACACTGACTCTCACTGTTCTCCTGATTTAGAGGTGCTGGCAGTCTTGTGCAGACCTTTTTATCTCCCAAGGGAGTTCACAGTAGTCATTGTGTTTGCTGTTTACATCCCACCTGATGCTAACGTTAGCACGGCCCTTAGCCTCTTGCCTGCCTGTGCAAATAAACAGGAGCTGGCCCACCCAGATGGCATCTGTGTTGTTGCTGGTGACTTCAACCAAGCGTGTTTAAAGACTGTGCTCCCTAAGTTCCTCCAGTATGTGAAGTGTGCCACCAGAGGGGAAAATACTTTGGATCATGTTTATTCAAACATAAAACATGCATACAAAGTCACTCCCCCTCCCCCATCTTGCTGGATCTGACCATCTCTGCCTGTCCCTTACCTCCACCTACACTCACCTTCGTTGTGGCTTTGTCTGCCTCAGCAGACAAAGCCACAATGAAGGACAATCCAAACCTGGCCTGAGGGAGCGCTCTCCCAGCTACAGGACTGCTTCTCACAGACTGTATAGGACTTATTTTCCAGCCACAACCTGCAGGAGTACACTGACATCATACTCTCTTACATTAAAAACTGTGTTGACACTGTCACCATCAACAAAAGGGTTAGGGTTTTTTCCAAACCAGAAACCCTGGATGAACAGGGTAGTCCAGTCCCTATTAAAAAGCTGCAACACCGCCTTTAAATCAGGGGACAGGGCCCTGTAGAATGCAGTCAGGTCTGACCTGGAAAGAAGCATCAGGGAGGCCAAGGCTGCCTATAAGAAAAAGATAGAGGGCCACTTCGCTGTAAATGACCCCAGAAAGATGTGGCAGGGAATAAATCATATAACCAACTACAGAAGCAGCAACCCAGGAAATGCTAGGTCTGACACCTTGCTGAACCGCTTCTTTGCCCACTTTGAAGCAGACATACCAGCAGCAACTCCTCACCCAACACCCTCCAGCTCTAGCACACTAACACTTCAGGAGCACAAAGTGAGATGTGTGCTGAAGGCCGTGAACCCCAGGGAGGCAGCCGGCCCTGATGGTGTACCTGGCAAGGTACTCAAAGGATGTGCTGACCAACTGGCTGGAGTTTTCACCTGCATGTTTAATCTGTCTCTGTCACAGGCCATCATTCCACTCTGCCTCAAATCTTCCACCATCATCCTGGTCCCAGTCAGTAGTGTAGTAGTAGTTGTTGTATGGCTGGGGTGCCTGGCTGCCTTTTGTTTCTGTCTTCTGTTCTCTGTGTTTTGTTTTTCCTTCCAGGTGGCATGCGTTCAGGACTGAGTGGCTGTGTGGCTGAGTTATCAGGACCTCACCCTGATCACCTGAAGCTTGTCATGTGCAGCTCGTCAGGACTCACAGCTGTGGTGCATCTTTATGGATTGGGGCATGGTTGCATTTAAGTCTGGAGTACACAGTGTGTATTTGCCAGAGACTCGACCTTGTGACCAGACGGGTGAGATCATCGTCTAGAGAGCCATCTCATCATCATGGATGCAGAGACCGTACCAGGTTTGATGCCATGGTCTGTGAAAGAGGAGGGGGTGAGGTCTCACGCTCATCAGCACACTTCCTGAGGTACTTTAGGTTTTGTGACTAACATGAGTACAGTCAGTAAATGTGGTGTCCCTCACACCTTATTATATTGAGCTGTTATGTTAGTCGTTTAATCAGCTTCCACTGCAGTGGAGAATTGAACTGGGTGTTCCATGCCTGCAGGTGGGAAGCTGATTGGTGATTAAGCCAGGAAGTGTTTGCTGTTTATGTACACCTTTGAGTGGTCTCTCTGTGTGTGGAGTGGTGGACTCACATGATGGTTTCTTCTTTCACAGACTCGGTTGGTCGCGGCCACCTGGGGGTGTCGGCGGGGTCCTTGGGTCCGAACTGTTCTGGCTCCGGACCGTTTGTGCTGCTGGGAGCGCACCGTCTTTCCACCTCGCCAGACCGCGCACTTATTTGTTCTGCACATCACTGTTATGTTATTAAATTCTGTTATCCTTTGTACCGTGCTCTGCTTATTTTATACTGGGTCCTACTTCAAACGCTGGTCGGTCCTCCGCCCGCGTCCGACACATAACAGTAGTCTCTGGCCAACACATCACGGACCCAGCGGTAGCAAAGGCGGTACCACGCCGGGAAGGCGGCAGCAGACGTCAGAAGTTATCCGGATCAGTTGCGGGTGCTCTCCGCCCGGATGGTGTGTGTCGGAGAACCCATTATTGAATAGTGATTTGAGCTCTCTTGCAGCCGTGTTCCTGTGGTGTTACCTTATCCGTGGGTTGTTGTAGAGTGTGAATAGTGATGGCTTCGCGTCACACTTCGACCGGATAAGAGGTAAAACGGGAGCTGCATGAGTGTGTCTTTAATGGGTGAACGCGCACGGCGGAGTTCTGTGGCACGGGTCGCTGTGCTTCCTGTTGTTACAGTTGTAGCCCCGTCTCCCCGGGTGAAGATAGCTACTGCGTCTGTTGTGTCAGCTCCGGCGTAATTTAGTTGAAGCACATTTTGGTTGTGTGTTACACGTAGCTGCGCACAGGGAAAGCAGCATGAGTTGTTTTCTCGGTTACCAAAGGTTTTTATTTTTTATTTTTAGCACTTTGGCTCCCCCTGTTGGTGACTGAGTCACATTACCGTTAATGCTCTTAAGGTGGAACAGGTGTGTTCCATTTGTTTGAGCTTGACGGTATAAGTCACTTATTAGTTTTGTGTTGGTTCATTTTTTGTGGGTGTTTTTTGAGTTGGTTTTTGGGTGAGATTTTCTGCACTATTAGTGTTCTGGGGTCGTGACCGTGCAGGCTGTCTGGAGCATTGAAAGGACCCAGTTAACTTTATGTTAATCTTTCTTTTTATTTCTTTTGGTTTCACCTCCCAGGGTTTGATGGGACGGTCCTCTGGGGGGTCATGGGGGGGGGGGGTATTGGGTTGTTTTTTCTTTTTTCTTTGTTTTTTTTTTTGTTTTTGTTGTGCCCTCTCTTCTCCTCTGGCTCCAGCCGTGTGAGCCGTAGGTTGTCGGTGTTGCTGGAGTGGTGCAGTTTGGTTTTGCTGGGCGTTTCCCAGGTAACCTCTACACCTGGGAGGGGGGGGGGGGGTTCGGTGTGTTTTTTTTTGTTGATTCCCTGTTCCACCTCCGGCTTCAGCGCGCCTTTGAGCCGTATGCCATCGGCGTAGCTGAGGTTTGGGGAAGTGGAATATACCCGCAGCTGGTGGCTGGTTTGGAAGTTGGAGGGGTGGCACCGTTTTGTGCCGTCTGCCATTACCGCTGTTCCACTCCTCCCGGTTGACTTCTGGGGTATAGTCGTGGTTGGTGACACTGGACGTACTTCCAGTTTCCACTGCACCGAGGGGGTGGGGTTGGGGTTGTTTTGTTTGTATGTTTTTTTTTCTCTTTTGTTTTTCCCCCCAGTTTGCGCCCTCAGGGTTTGACTGTGGTGTCCTCTGGGGGGGAAAGGGCTGTGGGTCCATCTAGCCATAGACGGCTGGGGCTGGGTCTGTTAGTCATGAGGGGGGGCGTCTCCTGGGGTTTGATGGAACGGTCCTCTGGGAGGCGCTGGGAGTCCCCGTGGGTGACTTTGGATCCCAGAGGGACCTCGGCTGTGGTTATTACTCCTGGAGCTGGCGGGATGTCCTCTGGGGGGTGTTGGTCCCTACATGTCGTCCAGGGGGGGGGGGGGGGGGGGGGGGGGGGTGTTAGCGTTTTTCTTTTGTTTGCAAGCTTAAGTTTGGGTTGTGTTTTTCTTTCTCCTCTTCCCGGGGTTTGATGGGACGGTCCTCTGGGGGGGGGGGGGGGGATGGTTTGGTTGTTTGTGTTTGTCTTTTTTGTTTTATGACTAAACAGACTTTAAACATGGTCGGACAAAGGCTGACCGCACAGGTTTAAGAACTCCTGGCCACACCTGTGCAAATTGATTGACAGAAACAAAGGCAAAGATGCAATCAGAGGTGAAGACGTCAACAGTTCTGTTAAATGAAGATTCAGTTGGAAGATGAATGCAGATACTGTTTCCAGCCGTGGTCCCTGGAGAGGGGTGTTTTTCCTGGGCCAGGTTTGTGTGGTCGCCGGGAGGCTTCCCGTGAGGGTGGGGTGCTGTTGTATGGCTGGGGTGCCTGGCTGCCTTTTGTTTCTGTCTTCTGTTCTCTGTGTTCTGTTTTTTCCTTCCAGGTGGCATGCGTTCAGGACTGAGTGGCTGTGTGGCTGAGTTATCAGGACCTCACCCTGATCACCTGAAGCTTGTCATGTGCAGCTCGTCAGGACTCACAGCTGTGGTGCATCTTTATGGATTGGGGCATGGTTGCATTTAAGTCTGGAGTACACAGTGTGTATTTGCCAGAGACTCGACCTTGTGACCAGACGGGTGAGATCATCGTCTAGAGAGCCATCTCATCATCATGGATGCAGAGACCGTACCAGGTTTGATGCCATGGTCTGTGAAAGAGGAGGGGGTGAGGTCTCACGCTCGTCAGCACACTTCCTGAGGTACTTTAGGTTTTGTGACTAACATGAGTACAGTCAGTAAATGTGGTGTCCCTCACACCTTATTATATTGAGCTGTTATGTTAGTCGTTTAATCAGCTTCCACTGCAGTGGAGAATTGAACTGGGTGTTCCATGCCTGCAGGGTGGGAAGCTGATTGGTGATTAAGCCAGGAAGTGTTTGCTGTTTATGTACACCTTTGAGTGGTCTCTCTGTGTGTGGAGTGGTGGACTCACATGATGGTTTCTTCTTTCACAGACTCGGTTGGTCGCGGCCACCTGGGGGGTGTCGGCGGGGTCCTTGGGTCCGAACTGTTCTGGCTCCGGACCGTTTGTGCTGCTGGGAGCGCACCGTCTTTCCACCTTGCCAGACCGCGCACTTATTTGTTCTGCACATCACTGTTATGTTATTAAATTCTGTTATCCTTTGTACCGTGCTCTGCTTATTTTATACTGGGTCCTACTTCAAACGCTGGTCGGTCCTCCGCCCGCGTCCGACACATAACAGTAGTCTCTGGCCAACACATCACGGACCCAGCGGTAGCAAAGGCGGTACCACGCCGGGAAGGCGGCAGCAGACGTCAGAAGTTATCCGGATCAGTTGCGGGTGCTCTCCGCCCGGATGGTGCGTGTCGGAGAACCCATTATTGAATAGTGATTTGAGCTCTCTTGCAGCCGTGTTCCTGTGGTGTTACCTTATCCGTGGGTTGTTGTGGAGTGTGAATAGTGACGGCTTCGCGTCACACTTCGACCGGATAAGAGGTAAAACGGGAGCTGCATGAGTGTGTCTTTAATGGGTGAACGCGCACGGCGGAGTTCTGTGGCACGGGTCGCTGTGCTTCCTGTTGTTACAGTTGTAGCCCAGTCTCCCCGGGTGAAGATAGCTACTGCGTCTGTTGTGTCAGCTCCGGCGTAATTTAGTTGAAGCACATTTTGGTTGTGTGTTACACGTAGCTGCGCACAGGGAAAGCAGCATGAGTTGTTTTCTCGGTTACCAAAGGTTTTTTTTTTTTTTTTTAGCACTTTGGCTCCCCCTGTTGGTGACTGAGTCACATTACCGTTAATGCTCTTAAGGTGGAACAGGTGTGTTCCATTTGTTTGAGCTTGACGGTATAAGTCACTTATTAGTTTTGTGTTGGTTCATTTTTTGTGGGTGTTTTTTGAGTTGGTTTTTGGGTGAGATTTTCTGCACTATTAGTGTTCTGGGGTCGTGACCGTGCAGGCTGTCTGGAGCATTGAAAGGACCCAGTTAACTTTATGTTAATCTTTCTTTTTATTTCTTTTGGTTTCACCTCCCAGGGTTTGATGGGACGGTCCTCTGGGGGGTGATGGGGGGGGGGGTAATTGGGTTGTTTTTCTTTTTTCTTTGTTTTTTTTTTTTGTTTTTGTTGTGCCCTCTCTTCTCCTCTGGCTCCAGCCGTGTGAGCCGTAGGTTGTCGGTGTTGCTGGAGTGGTGCAGTTTGGTTATGCTGGGCGTTTCCCAGGTAACCTCTACACCTGGGGGGGGGGGGGGGGGGGGGTTCGGTGTGTTTTTTTTGTTGATTCCCTGTTCCACCTCCGGCTTCAGCGCGCCTTTGAGCCGTATGCCATCGGCGTAGCTGAGGTTTGGGGCAGTGGAATATACCCGCAGCTGGTGGCTGGTTTGGAAGTCGGAGGGGTGGCACCGTTTTGTGCCGTCTGCCATTACCGCTGTTCCACTCCTCCCGGTTGACTTCTGGGGTATAGTCGTGGTTGGTGACACTGGACGTACTTCCAGTTTCCACTGCACCGAGGGGGTGGGGTTGGGGTTGTTTTGTTTGTATGTTTTTTTTTTCTCTTTTGTTTTCCCCCCCAGTTTCCGCCCTCAGGGTTTGACTGTGGTGTCCTCTGGGGGGGAAAGGGCTGTGGGTCCATCTAGCCATAGACGGCCGGGGCTGGGTCTGTTAGTCATGAGGGGGGGCGTCTCCTGGGGTTTGATGGAACGGTCCTCTGGGAGGCGCTGGGAGTCCCCGTGGGTGACTTTGGATCCCAGAGGGACCTCGGCTGTGGTTATTACTCCTGGAGCTGGCGGGATGTCCTCTGGGGGGTGTTGGTCCCTACATGTCGTCCGGGGGGGGGGGGGGGGGGGTTAGCGTTTTTCTTTTGTTTGCAAGCTTAAGTTTGGGTTGTGTTTTTCTTTTCTCCTCTTCCCGGGGTTTGATGGGACGGTCCTCTGGGGAGGGGGGGGGGGATGGTTTGGTTGTTTGTGTTTGTCTTTTTTGTTTTATGACTAAACAGACTTTAAACATGGTCGGACAAAGGCTGACCGCACAGGTTTAAGAACTCCTGGCCACACCTGTGCAAATTGATTGACAGAAACAAAGGCAAAGATGCAATCAGAGGTGAAGACGTCAACAGTTCTGTTAAATGAAGATTCAGTTGGAAGATGAATGCAGATACTGTTTCCAGCCGTGGTCCCTGGAGAGGGGTGTTTTTCCTGGGCCAGGTTTGTGTGGTCGCCGGGAGGCTTCCCGTGAGGGTGGGGTGCTGTTGTATGGCTGGGGTGCCTGGCTGCCTTTTGTTTCTGTCTTCTGTTCTCTGTGTTTTGTTTTTCCTTCCAGGTGGCATGCGTTCAGGACTGAGTGGCTGTGTGGCTGAGTTATCAGGACCTCACCCTGATCACCTGAAGCTTGTCATGTGCAGCTCGTCAGGACTCACAGCTGTGGTGCATCTTTATGGATTGGGGCATGGTTGCATTTAAGTCTGGAGTACACAGTGTGTATTTGCCAGAGACTCGACCTTGTGACCAGACGGGTGAGATCATCGTCTAGAGAGCCATCTCATCATCATGGATGCAGAGACCGTACCAGGTTTGATGCCATGGTCTGTGAAAGAGGAGGGGGTGAGGTCTCACGCTCGTCAGCACACTTCCTGAAGTACTTTAGGTTTTGTGACTAACATGAGTACAGTCAGTAAATGTGGTGTCCCTCACACCTTATTATATTGAGCTGTTATGTTAGTCGTTTAATCAGCTTCCACTGCAGTGGAGAATTGAACTGGGTGTTCCATGCCTGCAGGGTGGGAAGCTGATTGGTGATTAAGCCAGGAAGTGTTTGCTGTTTATGTACACCTTTGAGTGGTCTCTCTGTGTGTGGAGTGGTGGACTCACATGATGGTTTCTTCTTTCACAGACTCGGTTGGTCGCGGCCACCTGGGGGGTGTCGGCGGGGTCCTTGGGTCCGAACTGTTCTGGCTCCGGACCGTTTGTGCTGCTGGGAGCGCACCGTCTTTCCACCTCGCCAGACCGCGCACTTATTTGTTCTGCACATCACTGTTATGTTATTAAATTCTGTTATCCTTTGTACCGTGCTCTGCTTATTTTATACTGGGTCCTACTTCAAACGCTGGTCGGTCCTCCGCCCGCGTCCAACACATAACAGTAGTAGTCAGTAGTGTGGAGCATAAATCACTACAGGCCTGTTGCACTTACACCTGTGGTCATGAAATGCTTTGACAGACTGGTCTCTCAGCACATCAGGGCCTGTCTGCCTCCCACTCTGGACCCCCACCAGTTTGCCTACAGGGTAAACCGCTCCACAGAGGATGCTATCACCAGAGCGCTCCACACTGCACTGAGCCACCTGGAGGACCAGGAGAACTATGTGAGGATGCTCTTCCTAGACTCCAGCTCAGCCTTCAACCACATCATCTCGGACATCCTGGTCCAGAAACTGACACATCTGGGCATCTCAACCCCAATCTGCCAGTGGATCAAGGACTTCTTCACAAACCACCCACAGTCCATGAAACGTGGCCCCCACCTTTCCAGCACCATCACACTCAGCACCGGTTCCCCTCAAGGCTGTGTATTGAGCCCCCTCCAGTTCACCCTTTACACTCACGACTACTCTCCGACCCATCTCGCAAACACCATCATACACAGTAAAATCACCAGTGTTAAATTAACACTAACAGTGAACATATGATCCCACTCTGGCCAGAGTAGGACCATATGTACACTGGCAGTGTTAATTTAACACTGTCAATGTTAATTTTACACTGGTGATTTTATTGTGTAAAGTTTGCAGATGATGCCACAGTGGTTGGGCTCATCTCAAGGGGGGATGAGTCATTACAGAGACGAGGTCAACCAACTGACAGTGTGGTGTTCAGCTAACAACCTGCCGCTGAACACCACAAAAACAAAAGAAATAATCCTGGACTTCAGGAAGGGCAGGACTGACCCAGCCCCACTCTACATCCATGGGGACTGTGTGGAAAGGGTCAGTTCCATTAGGTTCCTGGGAGTACAGCTCTCTGACAGCCTCTCCTGGACTGCCAACACCACAGTGGCGGTGAAGAAAGTCCAGCAGCGACTCCACTTCCTGAGGGTGCTCAGGAAGAACAAGCTGGAGGAGAAGCTGCTGGTGTTGTTCTACAGAGCCACCATTGAGAGCATCCTGATGTACTGCATTACAGCGTGGTACGGGGGGTGCTCAGCAGCAGACAGGAGAGCACTGCAGATGGTGCTCAACATGGCCCAGAGGATCACTAGCTGATCAGTGCCCAGCCTGGAGGACATTGCCAGTTCTTGCTATCTCAGCAGAGCTGCCAGCATCATCAAAGTCACACCCAGCAACCACCTGTTTGACCTAGTACCCTCAGGCCGACGGTATAGGTCAATCAAAACTAGGACAAACAGACTCAGGGACAGCTTTCTCCCCAGAGCAATCACTGCACTGAACAATAACAAACCACATTAATCTGCACTTTTCAAAGTTCTTGTGCAATATCTGTACCCATGTGCAATATTTTCCCATGCAGTATCATTCCACAGTTGTACAAAATTCTCATTTTACATTTTACTTTTGTCCACATGTTATTTTAGTTGTACATACAAGTATATTTAAATAATTTATCTGGTTAAATTTCATTATCTTTTATTTGGCTAACAGTTACTCGCACCTCAGAAAAGCACCTTTTGAAGTTGTACTCAAATCTCATTGCAATGTAAATTACAGTGACAATAAAGGTGATTATCTCTCTGATTCTCTCTGATTGTTGTGTGGGCCGCTGAAGAGGAGGTACTGCTGGCCCACCATCACCAGAGGGCGCCCTGCCTGGAGTGCGGGCTCCAGGCACCAGAGGGCGCCGCCGCCTCACGGGAGCAGCCTCGGTGACAGCTGTCACCCATCACCTGAGACAGCTGACGGCAATCATCAGTGGGGTATATCAGCAGGACGGCATCTCCACCTCATTGCCGAGATATCGTTTCTACCAGAGAGGTAACATATCAAAGCCTACTGAGTACACAGTTTTGACTGAGCTAGTTATTGGTTTACTGTTCCAACGAGAGGTGGAGGTACCTTTCCTGCCGTTCGGAGTTCTGGGTGCAAACGCGCCCCCATCTAACTGTTCTTTTTCCCTCGCCAGCAGTACCAGGTCCGACACGCGGAGGCAGTGGCCACCTGGGAGTTCGGGACTTGGCGGCTCCAGTATTCCCGGGGTCCTGTGGCGGAGGAAGCCGTGTGGTTCCGGTCTTACCTTGGAGAGGCGTCTCCTATCTTTGAGCCTGCCCACACGACACCTTTGTGTATTGACTTTTGTCCATTTCTGTAATTGGTTGTATTCGTTGTGCACATTCACAACAGTAAAGCGTTGTTATTTTGACTTACTCCATTGTCCGTTCATTTGCGCCCCCTGTTGTGGGTCCGTGTTCCTACACTTTCCCAACAGGATATCTCGGCCAGCGTCATGGATCCCGAGGGGCGTCAACCGGCTGTTGAACGGCCAATGGAAGAACAAGGCGCACAGGCGTCCACAGGAGGGGTAATCGGTGAGTTGCAGCGGATCCTCACCGCTTTCACGACTCGGTTAGACTTGATGGCCGAGCAGAACGCCCTCCTGAACCGCAGGGTGGAGGCTCTCGCCGCGCAGGTGGAAGCGCGCCCTCCGGGCGCCGCTGCGGCTCTCCCTCCCGTAGACCCTGTGCGTGACAGCGACGTTCCACTGGTTGTCCAACGACCCCCCCCACCATCCCCTGAAGCATACATAAGCCCCCCGGAGCCGTACGGAGGCTGTGTGGAGACGTGCGCGGATTTCCTTATGCAGTGTTCGCTCGTCTTCGCACAGCGTCCCGTCATGTACGCGACCGACGCTAGCAAAGTAGCTTATGTGATAAATCTGCTTCGTGGTGAGGCACACGCTTGGGCTACAGCGCTCTGGGAGCAAAGTTCACGGCTCCTTCTGACATATGATGGGTTTGTGAGGGAGCTCAGAACAGTGTTCGATCACCCTAATAGAGGAGAGACCGCTTCAGCCGTGCTGCTGTCAATGAGACAGGGGCGCCGGAGCGCAGCTGCCTATGCAGTCGACTTCCGCATCGCGGCTGCGAGGTCCGGCTGGAATAACACTGCCCTCCGCGCCGCCTTCGTAAACGGACTGTCATTGGTCCTCAAGGAGCACCTGGTGGCTAAGGACGAACCGCGGGATTTGGATGGGCTTATCGATCTTGTCATACGATTAGACAATCGGTTAAATGAGCGCCGTCGGGAACGAGACGAAGGGTGTGGCCAGGCACACGTCGTCCCTCTCCCTTCCGGTTCCAACCGCGTTCCGCCCTCCCCACGCTCCACGGCCCCTGCGCTCCGTGCGATCACAGCTCCCCCTGCTGACGAAGCTATGGACACGAGTAGGGCAACATTTAGGGCACCGGCCACACAGAGGAGGCTGGCCCGCGGAGCGTGTTTTGTTTGTGGCTCGATTGAGCATCAGGTACGAGACTGCCCCGAGCGGTTAAACACCAACGCCCGCCCCCTAGACACTGGGCTAGGGGGGGGCCGAGACGTGCACGTGGGACACACCCACATCGCCACACGACTCCCAGTTACAATCCTTTATGAGGATTTAACCCTGAAGGCCCCAGCACTGGTGGACACGGGCTCAGAAGGGAATTTGCTTGATAGCAAATGGGCCAGGGAGATAGGGTTCCCTCTGGTGGCACTTACCTCGCCTGTGCAGGTACGGGCACTAGATGGCTCCCTACTCCCTCCAATCACTCACAAGACACCACCAGTAACTCTGGTGGTGTCGGGGAATCACCGGGAGGAGATCGAGTTTTTTGTGACTCCGGCCACCTCCCGTGTGATTTTAGGTTTTCCCTGGATGTTGAAACACAATCCCCGGATCGATTGGCCGTCCGGGGTAGTGGTCCAGTGGAGCGAGACCTGCCATCGGGTATGTTAGGTTCCTCGGTTCCTCCTCCCAGGCCAGGGAGGAGGTCAGAGCCCCGCCCAATCTAGGGACGGTGCCGGTGCAGTACCATGACCTTGCGGAGGTGTTCAGCAAGGATCTGGCACTCACCCTTCCCCCGCACCGCCCGTATGATTGTGCCATTGATTTGGTTCCAGGCATTGAGTTCCCGTCCAGCAGGCTGTACAACCTCTCACGACCTGAACGCGAATCAATGGAGACCTACATCCGGGACTCTTTGGCTGCCGGGTTGATCCGGAATTCCACCTCCCCGATGGGTGCGGGTTTCTTTTTTGTGGGGAAAAAAGGATGGCGGATTACGTCCATGCATTGATTACAGGGAGCTGAACGAAGTCACGGTTCGTAACCGATACCCCTTACCCTTGTTGGATTCGGTGTTCACGCCCCTGCATGGAGCAAGATATTCACCAAGCTTGATCTTAGGGAATGCGTATCACCTGGTTCGGATCCGGAAGGGAGACGAGTGGAAGACGGCATTTCAACACCCCGTTGGGTCATTTTGAGTACCTGGTCATGCCGTTCGGTCTTACAACTGCTCCCGCGACGTTCCAAGCATTGGTTAATGATGTCTGCGGGACTTCCTGCACTGATTCGTCTTCGTATATCTAGACGACATACTCATCTTTTCTCCGGATCCTGAGACTCATGTCCGACATGTACGTCAGGTCCTGCAGCGGTTATTGGAGAACCGGCTGTTTGTTAAGGGGCGAGAAGTGTGGGTTTCAACCGCACCTCTTTGTCCTTCCTGGGGTTCATCATCTCCCCCAACTCCGTCGCTCCTGATCCGGCCAAGGTTGCAGCGGTGAGAGACTGGCCCCAACCCACAAGCCGTAGGAAGCTGCAACAGTTCCTCGGCTTTGCAAATTTCTACAGGAGGTTCATTAAGGGCTACAGCCAGGTTGTTAGCCCCCTGACAGCCCTGACCTCACCAAAAGTCCCCTTCACCTGGTCGGATCGTTGCGATGCCGCGTTCAAGGAGTTGAAACGGCGCTTCTCGTCTGCACCCGTTCTGGTGCAGCCCGAACCTAGTCGCCAGTTAGTGGTTGAGGTGGACGCCTCGGACTCAGGGATAGGAGCTGTGCTGTCCCAGAGTGGGAAGACCGATAAGGTCCTTCATCCGTGTGCCTATTTTTCCCGCAGGTTGACCCCGGCTGAACGGAACTATGACGTCGGCAGCCGAGAACTCCTTGCGGTGAAAGAGGCTCTTGAAGAGTGGAGACACCTGTTGGAGGGAACGTCCGTGCCATTCACGGTTTTCACTGACCACCGGAACCTGGGAATATATCAGGACCGCCAAGCGGCTGAATCCCAGGCAAGCCCGCTGTCACTGTTCTTCGGCCGTTTTGACTTCTGCATCACCTACCGGCCCGGGACCAAGAACCAGAAGTCGGATGCCTTGTCCCGGGTACACGAAGACGAGGTCAAGGCGGAGTTGTCGGATCCACCGGAACCCATCATCCCGGAGTCCACTATCGTGGCCACCCTCACCTGGGACGTAGAGAGAACCGTCCGGGAGGCCCTGGCACGAAGCCCGGACCCCGGGGCTGGACCAAAGAACAGACTTTACGTCCCACCAGAGGCAAGGGCTGCAGTCCTGGACTTCTGTCACGGCTCTAAGCTCTCCTGTCATCCAGGGGTGCGAAGAACCGTGGCAGTTGTCCGGCAGCGCTTCTGGTGGGCGTCCCTGGAGGCCGACGTCCGGGATTATATCCAGGCCTGCACCACCTGTGCCAGGGGCAAGGCCGACCATCGCAAGGCTCCGGGACTGCTACAGCCGCTGCCCATGCCTCATCGCCCCTGGTCCCACATCGGCCTGGATTTTGTCACAGGCCTCCCGCCGTCCCAGGGAAACACCGTGATCCTCACGATAGTGGACCGATTCTCCAAGGCGGCCCACTTCGTGGCCCTCCCGAAGCTCCCAACGGCCCAGGAGACAGCGGACCTCCTGGTCCACCACGTCATCCGCCTGCATGGGATACCATCAGACATCGTCTCAGATCGCGGTCCCCAGTTCTCCTCGCATGTCTGGAGGAGCTTTTGCCGGGAACTGGGGGCCACGGTCAGTCTCTCGTCCGGGTATCACCCCCAGACCAACGGGCAAGCAGAGCGGGCCAATCAAGAAATGGAGGCAAACACTGCGTTGTGTGACAGCCGCGCACCCGGCGGCCTGGAGTACTCATCTGGCCTGGATCGAGTACCGCCCACAACAGTCAAGTGTCATCAGCCACCGGCCTCTCCCCCTTTGAGGTGTGTTTGGGGTATCAGCCCCCGTTGTTCCCGGTGGTTGAGGGAGAGGTCGGTGTGCCCTCGGTCCATGCCCCCCTGCGGAAGTGCCGTCGGGTGGTGGCGTGGCCGCCCGTTCTGCTTTGCTGAAGGCCCGGATGAGGGCGAAGACCCATGCAGACCGGCGGCGGACCCCGGCCCCTACGTATCGCCCCGGGCAGGAAGTGTGGTTGTCCACCAAGGACATTCCACTGCAAGTGGCCTCCCCAAAACTCCAAGACAGGTACATAGGTCCGTTTAAAATTCTCAAGGTCATCAATCCCGCCGCAGTGAGGCTTCGGCTTCCAGCCTCACTGCGGATCCATCCAGTATTTCATGTGTCAAAATCAAGCCCCATCACACCTCGCCCCTCTGTACACCCGGTCCCGGCACCACCTCCTGCCCGGATCATCGATGGCGAGCCGGCTTGGACAGTGCGCCGGTTGTTGGCGTCCGACCGGATGGGCCGGGCTTTCAATATCTGGTTGGACTGGGAGGGGTACGGTCCCGAAGAACGCTCCTGGGTGAAGAAGAGCTTCATCCTGGACCCGGCCCTCCTGGCCGACTTCTACTGTCGCCACCGGACAAGGCCCGGTCGGGGCGCCAGGAGGCGCCCGTTGAGGGGGGGGGTCCTGTTGTGTGGGCCGTCTGAAGAGGAGAGGTACTGGTGTGGCCCACATCACCAGAGGGCGCCCTGCCTGGAGTGCGGGCTCCAGGCACCAGAGGGCGCCGCCGTCCTCACGGGAGCAGCCTCGGTGACAGCTGTCACCACCTCACCTGAAGACAGCTGACGGCAATACATCAGTGGGGTATATCAGCCGGACGGCATCTCCACTCATTGCCGAGGATATCGTTTCTACCAGAGAGTTAACATATCAAAGCCTACTGAGTACACAGTTTTGACTGAGCTAGTTATTGGTTTACTGTTCCAACGAGAGGTGGAGGTACCTTCCTGCCGTTCGGAGTTCTGGGGTGCAAACGCGCCCCCATCTAACTGTTCTTTTTCCCTCGCCAGCAGTACCAGGTCCGACACGCGGAGGCAGTGGCCACCTGGGAGTTCGGGACTTGGCGGCTCCAGTATTCCCGGGGTCCTGTGGCGGAGGAAGCCGTGTGGTTCCGGTCTTACCTTGGAGAGGCGTCTCCTATCTTCGAGCCTGCCCACACGACACCTTTGTGTATTGACTTTCGTCCATTTCTGTAATTGGTTGTATTCGTTGTGCACATTCACAACAGTAAAGCGTTGTTATTTTGACTTACTCCATTGTCCGTTCATTTGCGCCCCCTGTTGTGGGTCCGTGTTCCTACACTTTCCCAACACTGATGATGAATAGCAAAGTTGACTCCCATCCCATGGGAATCTCACGGGAATCCCGAGACCTGTGGGATTCCCGAGAAAATGTCAGCCTCTAGATCACACGCGCTCACATCCACTACAGTTATGCATTTATCAGTGGACAGTGGTTGATATGTAGTTGGATGTCATTCAAAATCAAGCAGGGAGGGAGCTGTCCACGGCCAGTTACTGTGGTCCTGCAGCTTGTGCTGCTCCACATCGCATCTGCCGCATCAGCGCAATGCAAAACTGGGGAAGCATTGTCACATGTGCTCCAATCACCCATGTACAAGGCACGGTGGTGCACACGTGCCTGCAAATGATGACGACATGGGAAAAAATAAAAAACAAACAAGATCACCTTTCTTTAGCCCCCAGCCATGCTTCCTCGGTACGGCGATGACCATGTAGTTAGAGCTGCACTTGAACGCTGTATATCATCGCTACCTCACAGCTTGAGAATACATGTCGTGCCATGATAAACATCACCTCTCAACATGCCACCGCAATACACATGTGTGGGCAGGCTCTCTGTGACATGAATGTGTACAGCTGCTCCTCAGTGCACACTGCAGCCCAGCATCAGCCAGCTGCCCCCATGTGAAAATATTCACCTTAATCATGTGAACGGTCAGATGGTGAGGCAAATGTCCCATATGATGCGCTGTCCTTCGGCGCGTTGCACGCCAATTGGCCAGAAACAGCTTGACGCACGGAGCTTCCGCTGTGGCTGGCTGAACACATTAGCTAGCCAAAGTGTGACTGTTATTGCTCTTATAACAGGAATTAAAATATTTTACAGGACATAAAACCTACATCCATTTGTTTCCTCAATTCCAACACAGACTGTCAAGTCATCAAGCATCAATTACACATCATTACAAGTAACACGATTGTCTTACATTTAAATAGTACATTCATTGTTCTTATAATGTTCTGTGCTCTCTCATTATGTTGTCCTTGCACATTTTCTTGAAATTTATCTACTTTGTACAACATTTAAGTGCTTCTGCTGCTGTGTGAGCATGATGTGGTATCACACTTCTCATGTGGGTTAGGGTTAGGGTGCATGCACAACAGCGTGCACAAAACCATCGCTGCAAGATCGTATATGGCATCTATTGCACGGCTCTCCAACTGTTTTTCCTTTCCTGCAGTGATTGGAATTTTTCAGGTTCACCAATTAGGCCCTTTTTCTGCTCTTTTTTTTTTTTTTTTTTTCAGCCTGTTTCGGCCTCTTTTGCCAACTTTGTGATATGTGAGAACGGGCCATAAAGATCAGCATTTACATTCAAAGGTCAGTAATCAAGATCTCAGTCAGGATCATGTTCAATTGTCAGGAATTAAAGGTAGAAAGGAAACAACAAACAGAGACAAAGGACAAAAATTGATTGTTCAGGACAAAATATGATTGTTTACGAAGTTGTACTTTGGTTCATAACAAATCCACATGTGGTTACAAGAAAGAAATGTATTAACGGTTTCAGTGTGGGCCACTAAAGCAGAATAAGGATTGGTTTTGGATCTTGGGTGGTGCTGGTGAAGATAGGTGCTCTATCAAGTGCCCTTGTATGTATATTAAGTAATCGTATGCTGTCTCCAACTACACATAGGTAAACTTAAACTTAAACTTATGCAACAAAGTCATTGATGCTTTTGTTCAGAAAGAGTGGCACATGAACTTCATTTTTAAGTAAAGGTAAGACCATAATACTGTTTTTTTACGAGGTCTATTAGAAAAGTATCCGACCTTATTATTTTTTTCAAAAACCATATGGATTTGAATCACGTGTGATTACATCAGACATGCTTGAACCCTCGTGGGCATGCGAGAGTTTTTTTCACGCCTGTCGGTTACATCATTCGCCTGGGGCAGTCTTTGAGTGAGGAGTCGCCCACCCTCTCGTCGATTTTTTCATTGTTTAGGAATGGCTCAGAGACTGCTGCTTTGTTTGATCAAAATTTTTTCAAAACTGTAAGGCACAACTGAGTGGACACCATTCGATAAATTCAGCTGGTTTTCGGTAAAAATTTTAACGGCTGATGAGAGATTTTGGTCTGGTAGTGTTGCTTTAAGGACGGCCCACGGCGCCTGACGGCGATCTGCGCTTCAAGGCGGCAGCGTCTCGCCGTTTCAAGTTGAAAACTTCCACATTCAGGCTCTGTTGACCCAGTAAGTCGTCAGAGAACAGAGAACTTTCAGAAGAAGTCGGCATGAGGAGTTTTATTCGGACATTCCATTGTTAACCGGACATTTTGTAATGAAGAAACATGCGGGCAGAGTCGCATGTCGGGCCGGACCCGACCGCGGGGGGTCGCGACAGGAAAAAACACCTCCGTTGGAAACCTTAATGGGCAAGTTGGAACATGCCCAAGCTGTTAAACAATTTCTCAGTTACTCACCTTGTTGAAAACCATCAAAGCCGCCTGAATTTTACAAATGGTTTTCAACACGGAGGTGTTTTTCCTGTCGCGGCGCACACAGATTTGCTGAGTCATCACGGAAACGACTCGGCTAATTTGCGCGCACGTCTTTCATTAAAAAATGTCCTTAAACAGTGGAATGTCCACATGAAGTCCTCATGCCGGCCTCTTCTGAATCTTCTCTGTTCTCTCACGACGTCCTGGGTGAATTAAGCCTTAAATTAGGATGTTTCAGGTCGAAACAGGCCGACGACGGTGCCTGGAAGCGCTGCACGACCGTCCCGCTCCGTGGGAAGTCCTTACAGCGACAGAAACACCCATAATCTCTCATCAGTCGTTAAACATTTCACCGAAAACCAGCTTAATTTCTTGAATAGTGTCCACTCGGATATTCCTCACAGGTCCAGAAAAAATTTTGATAAAGCAACGCGCGCCGTCTTGAGCAGCGTGTGAAACAAAGGAATTCAGCCGAGAGGGCGGGACCACATCTCACTCAAGGCCTACCCACAGGGAAATGACGTCACCGACGCGTGAAAAAACTCACGCATGCGCACGAGGGTTCAAGCATGATTGGTGTAATCGCACGTCATTCAAATACATATAGTTAAAAAAATAATAAAAGGGTCGGTTTATTATCTAATAGACCTCGTATTTATTAAATGTGCTTTTTTGTGTGCTACAGTTTATTTTAAATATAACCTGTTAACTGCTGCCAATTAAACAGTGAATAAGCTGCTCTGTGGGGTTCATATGTTTGTAAATCTGATTGTGATAATGAAAGAAACATCTACGAGGGTAGGCTGAAAAGTTCTAAGGCTCCCCATGAAGGAGTAATGCATTAACTGCATTATAGTGAGCCTTAGAACTTTTCAGCCTACCCTCGTATGTGAGTGTGAGTATGTGGCTCGCATATCTCTCTGACTGTTTCTCAGATCAGCCTCAGCTTTCAGATATGGCTTGCACATGGGACAATGATGTGCATCTTTTATTTTGAAAATGTTTGGGTATAATTTTCAAAGCCTTTATTTTCATTACAGGGTTGGGCCATTCAGGAAATGCATTGCTTCTCCAAACATGCCCAGGAATAAAATCAAGCGCACCCACTTTCCAACTATGGTGTTTACTGCAGCAGTTTAATTGGCTAATGTTATCGTAGCCTTAGCTGAACAATGAGTGGGTCCCACGATTTACCCAGACTGACTGCAAATGGAGTAAAGTAAGTAGTTTATTTATTTAGTTTTTTTTTTTTTTTTTTGTGGCATTTTGTAAATGCACAAATCAGCCCCGTCATCAAAATGAAGCCCGGTGAACAAATTAAGCACACCTCTCTGCTTCTACAGCGGATAACAGCAGCCGGCATTCTTACTGTTGCATTGCAGCCACCTTCTGCATCAGTCCATTATAGCAGTAATAAATCCTCTCGATGAGTCCAGTGTCTTTCAAGGCAACGCTACTGCCTCCCACTTAAATGGTAAATGGACTGCATTTATATAGCGCTTTTCCATCTGCATCAGATGCTCAAAGCACTTTACAATTATGCCTCACATTCACCCCGATGTCAGGGTGCTGCCATACAAGGCGCTCACTACACACCGGGAGCAATAGGGAATTAAAGGCCTTGTGATTTTCCAGTCAGGTGGGGATTTGAACCCATGATCTTCTGGACTCAAGCCCAACACCTTAACCACTAGACCATCACCTCCTCCCACCTCCCCACTTGACCTTATGTCTAAAGTGTCTGCAGATCACCTAAACAAATTCATACTTATTACAATATTCCACCATACATACCCTTTACTTTACCTCAAAAAAGAAATCTAACCAGATTGAGCTTTCAAAACACTTTTTAAAAATCATGCTGTTGCATTACTGTTTTTGCTTTTCCCTAATGGCCAAAAAAGCAAAACACCCCGATAGCGGTATTTTCACATTAGTGGAATGGGGTTCAGCTACCTACAGTGTCCTTGCTAAAAGCAAAAATATAAGCAAACACAACTGCTATCAGTCAAGCCACATATTTCATAACAAACCTAAATGTCTGTGTGTATCTATATCATCGCTACTCTGACCATGTTGGATGAATGTCAGTCTTTTTCTTAAAATAACTGTATTTGTGTGTCCCTTTGTATCTCAGTGTCAACTAAGGGTGTAATGGTACATGTATTTGTATTGAACCGTTTCGGTATGGGACATTCGGTTTGGTACAGAGCTGTTCAGGGCTGAGTTCATGTTGCGTGTGTTTACATTCAGTGTTGCCAACTTAGCGACTTTCTCGCTAAATCTGGTGACTTTCCAAATCCTCTTGACGACTTATTAAAGCGACTAGTGACAAATCTAGCTACTTTTCCTGGTGTTACCGGAGACTTATCTGATGTTTGGTAACTGAAAGTGATAGTCTCTGTTGTCACAGAGCGGCAGCAGGTTTCCCCCTCCTCTGCTGCCTGCAGCAGCCTGTTTGTAAAGCACTGAGCGGAGGGATATCTGCAATCCTCCTCACTCGGACTTGCTCAGCTGACTGACCCCTTTTGCTGCTGTGATTAAATAGTCCCCAGACTTTGAGAAGCCCTGGCCTTGAGAAGTTATTTTATTTTAATAAGTGATGGCCAATTTTGATGGCAAAATAAATAAAAAACAAGAATCAAGTTTATTTGTGGTTCTAAATATTTTTAAAGTGGTTTTACTCACTTTTTTTGCCTCTCTCACAATGTTTTTGTTTTCAAAACTTATATATGTATATTAACAAACATTAAATGAACAGTTAATAGAAAGTGATAGAAAATAAAATAAATTGTCCAAAGTAAAGGTATTCTTTAACATTAATTCTCTTAATCCCTTATAGAGTGTGACAGTTTTGGACAAGTTATTTTTTCTGGCAAAAAATATGAAGGTTGAATAAAATTCAACAAGGCTTCACGCTGGAACCGTTGTGCTGCTCTTTATGTGTGGAAGGTTTTGTTAAAAGCTGTTTACTAGGAATGTATTTTTTATAATATTTCATGCATTTGTCATTTATTTAAGAACATTTTATTTAACTTATTACCAGGCAGCACTTTGCAATTATTTTATTTTCCTGGTTGTATAATGTTACAATAAATTGTCGGTTTAAACAACAAGCAAATTTAGGTTTTGCATTTTGTTCCCATACTGTACCGAAAATAAACCGAACCGTGACCTCAGAACCGAGGTACGTATCAAACCGTGATTTTTGTGTATCGTTACACCCCTAGTGTCAACCATGTCTTTGGACATCCCACCTTCAAACACAGCCTCATACGACCATCCATGAAAAATTGACTTGAGGTCCCAATTTGCTGTAGGAATACAAACTTCCTATGGGCAATGCACTAGTAGTTTCAAACACAAGAAGGTGGACATATTTTTTTGCCCTATTAACTAAAAAGGCATCTGTCTCATGCTGTGTGATGATACTGATTAGTTTCTGCTCACCTTTCCAGTAGATTTCACCCCCTTCCAAATACAGAAGTAACAGATGATCCAGACAAGAGCTAGGCACAGGGCCAGCTTCCAGCTGATTGGTCCGAGCTCATCTAAAGTGCTGGACAGATGGAGAACTTCCCGCCTAGGATACACATGGCTGTTAATGTCGTTCACCCTCACTGGGTTATACCTGCATGATCAATACGTTTGCACAAACACTCTTAATACTGGCCGGCTGAATGTGGAAGTTCACACTCACTCCCAAAACTCCATGACAGGGGAAGTAGCGTTTTCAGGCAGGCTGCTCCCATTGGCTGTCTGGTTGTGGTGATCAAACAGGTAACAAGCTTCTGCAGGAGAACGGGCACAAAATAATAATAAAAAAAAACAAACAAACACTGTTTTCAGTTTTTTAAGTAGTAACCAAACTTTCGGCTGACGATAACTGGTCATGTGCCAATATTAAATCCAAAGTAAGACAATGATATTTGAAAAGGCACAATTTTATCACTTTGTGGTTTTCTGTTTAATCCACACTATGTATGTTTTTTCATACTTAAAAAATGATGCTTTATTTAAAAAAAAAAAAAAATGCTTCCAAGTTGACACACATTCCAGAATGGACAGTTGCTAAAACACAGAATCAAACCGATCGATTGAGTAAGTTGTTTATCTGTGCTGTAAATGTTAATCTTTGCCTTGTTCTCCAAGTTCAAGTGTGGTTAGTCAGGAACTACAGGAAATATCTGACCTCTGTAATAGCAAACAAATGTTTCTGTACCAAACATTAAGTTCCGTTTTTTTTTCCTCTTGTATCAAATGCTTAAAAATCATACAATGTGATTTTCCGGATTTTTTTTTTTTTTTTTAATTGTCTGTCACAGTTGAAGTGTACCTATAAAAATTTCAGACCTTTCCATTCTTTGTAGGTGGGAAAACTTGCAAAATCAACAGTTTACAAAATACATATTTTCCCCACTGTATATAAGGCCACTGCCTGCCACACCTGAATCTATCAGACCTCCTTTCTCTGTCCCAGCCTCCTGCATACAGACCACTAATTTGTCAACAGAGGATATCTTTAAAACAGTCCAGTTGTGGAATGCGGAAGGCACTTCAGCACTGCAGGACCGCTTTGACTCCACAGAATGTTTTCTGAGGGGACAGACTTGGTGGGACACACATCGGCTGTCCTCTCCTACATCAACTTCTGTACCAAGAGTTTGTCAACAACTAAAACTGTTAGTTTCCTAACCAGAAGCTGTGGCTCAGCATTAAGTTGCGAACTCTGCTTAGAGCTTGAGACTCTGCCTTCAAATCAAGAAACCCACAGGACTACAAAGAGGCACGGGGGAAGAGCATCAGAAAGAGCGAGCAGAACGAGCATCAGAGAGGCCAAGCCCAGATACCAACACTGCATAGAGGAGCACTTTAACAGTAACATCTTACCACTCATCCTACTACTCTGCACTAACTGACAGTGGCAAAGGCAATCCCAGAACTCTAATCTCCAGTATCAGCTACCTTCTCAACCCCACCAACACTGGCCCCCCAGCTGCTTCTTCAGATGTGTGCAATTGTTTCTCTGCTGTCTTCCAGGCCAAGGCTGCAGATATCAGAGCCTACATTGTACTTTCCACAGTAGCTGTGACCCCACTCGCCTGCTCACCCTTCTTCAGTGATTCCACCCTGTGCCACTTCAACGAGGTGATGACATCTGCACATTTAGCCATCATTAACAAATCCAAGCCTACCAGCTGCTCCCTCAACCCCATACCCTCCCCACTGCTGAAAGCCTGCTGCACAACCCTGGTTCAGTTTCTCAGTCCTCAGTTCCCAAAGGCTTATTGAGTGTTGTTTGAAGGAAAGGTGATGTAACACAGTGGTAAACATACCATTGTCCCAGCTTTTTTGAAATATGTTGCAGGCATCCATTTCAAAATGAGCAAATATTTGCACAAAAACAATAAAGTTATCAGTCTGAACAATAAATATCTCGCCTTTGTGGTGTATTCAGTTGAATATATGTAGGTTGAAGAGGATTTGCAAATCATTGTATTCTGTTTTTATTTACATTTTAAGGCCGGGGAGAGGATTAATTGCGCATGAATTGAGTATACAAATGACAGGCGTTCATTATCGTCCGCAACAAATTTGGCCAAAAATGACAAATGTCCCAGTATGAATTACGGATATATTAATAATGTATAGCAAACATATGACGAACAATCACAGATGCATAACGCATGTATTGAGGAAACGGATCGGACGCATTGCGATTATCATGGATGTATTATCTTGTTCCCGATACTGAACACCTTTATCCAGAGGTCATGTCATAGTAATGTACACAGCATTCTGAGTGACATCAGATTAGACTCAGAATAGGATTTATTGCAAAGTAAGTTCACACATATAGGGAATTTGATTTGAGAACTGGGAAAGAATAAACACCTCTGTAAGAAGTGAAAGGGTCACAGAGGCAATACTATATTCACTGTGAAGTTAATACAACATAGTCGAGTGGGACTGTGCAAACACAGGTGAATGAGGTACACATATATCACTGCAGTACGAGATTGCAAAAGATTATACATTTACCACTATCATCAACTACATTCATTCAACCAAAATGTGCAGCAGACATGGGCATATCAATCACAGATCAACACACCTCCAATGCAGCAAGAGGGCACATACTGCAGCTACAACAGGGTATGGAGACTAATAATCATTTCCACAAAATACCCCAATACATCTTAGACAGCCACAGCCAACACCCTTGTGACTGTTGTAGACAGAGAACATATGATGTCTGCAATGAGCATGGTCATGAGGATAACATAGCTACACATATTCTATGAAGACTCAGCTACATGCGCATGTCCACAACACCCACCCTCTACATCCTGCCTGCCCACAAAGGTTGAGGACAACTGTAATAATATTAAATATAATAACCTTTATTTGACCAGATATGAGTCCATTGAGATTGGAACCTCTATTACAAGGGTGACCTGGCCAAGAGAGGCAGCAGCACACGTCATTACAGACAGGTTAACATCATCATGTGAACATTAATATCAAATGACATACACTGATCTTGGTCATTGTTAATGGAATTATGTACACAGTGGCATGCCATAGGGTTTCGGTCAGGGCCTTCAGCAGACATCAGGTATAACATATGTAAACAAAACACGTTGTGCAGGACAACACAATGACTACACTTCACACCATGCCACAGGCATCCAGCAATATGCAAATCATTAAAATACGCCAAGTAAAGCAACAATGCATCACGATGAGTATATCAATCAATTATTAATCAATATATGAATGCACAATTTGCCATGGGTCACTGCGCACATAACTGAACAGCTACTAATACAATGCAGCAAACCTTTTCCATGCAACAATTGAAAGAAAAAAATGCACATTATAGCCTATATGAGAATGTAATAAAAAAGTAATACTCAACCATTACTTGTAAATAAAATCCATGCCTCTGTCCTTTTTTACGAAGTGTTCAATAACAGCATCGTCAAGGTGTCCTTGCTGCTTTAGCTGGCTGAGTAGTTCCTTCACAATTGACAGAGATGTCTTTCTTCTCCAGTTATGTTTCTTGCATATGTTTTTATCCATTTGAGGGCTGAGAACAAATGCTCCATGGATGCAGTAGACACTAGAATGGTCAGGATCAGACATGCAAGCACATACATTTCTGTCATACTCAGGGTTCTAGCTAGCACCATTTTAAGTGCCGGCTAAATTATGTGATCATGGCTCATAGCTTCGGGGGACCGCAGCCCCCAAAACTATAGGGTTTTATACCACTAAAACATTCTTGGCAATCCTTATTTTAACTAATTTTGGGGTCCAATGAATGCAAGAATAACACATGGATTTAAAGTGCCACTTACACTGACGGTGACTCTCCTTTTCATCTGGATGACCAGTTGCAGCCTGAGGAACCCAAAGTGGTGCAGGATCCAGGTGTCCATCGCCTTCAGATCCTGGGATCCTGCACCAGATGGTGTCACCTTGAGCTTGCAGAACCTGGTCCTCATGTTGGTGTAACACTTGCACAGCTGGTCCGCAGTCTTGGCCATCCCCTGGGCTTTCTGCCACAGCGCGTCCTTGTGTGCCTTGTGCACGTAGTGTGGATGTTTCTTGTTCAACAGGCACTCCTGTTCTGGGGCCTGGAGCCAGTCATTCATCTCCTGTTCCTGGTCGTTGGTGAACTCGGCCGTCACCATGTCATGTCTCCACTTGGCTGCATCACCATGTCACGTCTCTGCTTGGCTGGACATGTGGCCAGCTCACCAAGGGCATGCTGGCTGTTGACTGTAGGTCCGGTGCTGGCTCCAGGTCGTGGATGGCTGTGGAAGATGTCTGGGGTGGTTGGTCAAGACTCAGCCGTGGTGGTGGTGGTATCCCTGCACCCAGGTGCAGCTCAGGGGATGACTCGACTGGGCTTTCCCAGCCTGTGTCACGTCAGTGGCCCTGTCCCAGGCCGTGGGCCATGGCAACGTGCTTATTCTTGGCCTGGCGTTTCCTGGGTTCCATGACATTGTATGCTGGTGGTCTGTGTGTGTGTGTCTGAATCTGTCTCTCTCTCTCTCTCTCTCTGTTTTGCTGGCTGCAATCATGCGCTTATCAGTGTGGAAAATGGAGTGTACGCCAAAGTCCCAGCCTTTTATACTGTCCAGTGTTGCGCTCAGTGTGTTCCAATCACAGTCCAGGCTCAGTCTGAATGTTCCAGCGTCATTTGTGTTGCATTCGGGGGCCACTCAGGACATTCGGACAGCATTCATGTTGCATCCGGGGGCCACTCAGGACATTCACATGGCATCCGTGTTGCAGTCGGTCCCCACTTCAGACATACTGGGGGCTCTCAGATGTGATCCTTGACATTTGAGCCGCACCCAGGGCATTCTGCTGGGGTCTGTATTGGCTGGCCATTGTGGTATGTCGGCTGAGCCTCGTCAGGTTGTTTCGAATGCTATCGAGGTGAAATTTTCTAGAATGCTTTGAATGCAGTCAGACTCCGGTCAGACTGCACCTCGAGCTTTCACCACTTCAAATGCACCTTGACAGTGGTGTGCATGTGCTAACCATTCATGCTGGCCATGCAAATGTGCCCGACTGTTGGGAGTGCACTCAGACTGCTGTTGGAGGACCCTTTCGAGTTTGCCTCCACTTTTCCTGAATGTCGGCCGAATATCCATTCAGGTGGCATTCACCCTCCTTCAGCCTCTAGTGTGGTGGAGAAGTGTGTTCATGCATGTCTGGGACATATGGCCAGGATTCAACGTGGCCGAACATTTTGGACTGCCCCTTGAACGCTCTCAGAATGCTTCAAATTGCAATTTATGAAGATTGCTACTGCAGTCAGATTGCGGCACGACTGCACTTCGACCGCCGTTCGATATGTTTTCCACCACGAGTGTTGAGTGCATGTGCTCTAGCCGCACGACTGTGCCGACTCCTCTCAGAATGCTGTTTGACGTTTTCAAGTACACCTCAACTTTGCCTGAATGTGGGTTAAATCTTCATTCATGTGGCATTCAGGCTCATCCGGCCCCTACTGTGATGGAGATATAAGCAAGTCTGCTGTTTTCAACCACATATACAAAAATGTATATTTTACCTCAATGCTCATTGTACTAGCAGTGAAAACATCCAAAATTTGAACTAAAGTCAGTTGATATGAAAGTAATGTGGTACAAAACGTATGTACTAATGCTTAGTGTAAAAATGTCATATGCAGTATAACAAAATCATGCATAAAATATAATTTTCCCTGTGATAAAGATTTGCTGGACGTGGTTTATCATATGCCATGTGCTGTGAGAAAAAAACAAAAAACAAGTGACTGAAGGATATATATCCTATATGCACATAATAATCAACATTTATCAATGCTTATCAATCATGTAATTAATAGCTATGGATGATTACACAATATATATTATTTGTCCAAATACTTTTGAGCTGTGTGTCAGAATACTTTTGAACTGCCTTTCCTGGCTCCCGTGCCCTTCCGTTGCCCCTTTTCTCCTGGTTCCCCCGGGGCCCTGCGTCCTGGACCCACTTTTGTCGGTGCTCGCGGCTGGCCACGTGGCTTCTGACGTGCCGGAGTGGTCCATGTCATATGGTAAGGTTCTGTACTCTTGTCTTGGCCCAACACACCAGCCACAGTAGTAATCGGATATTTAGCTGTGATCTGGGTCTCTGTGTGTGGATGGTCGCGTTTGTGGCCGTCACCACAATTCGTTTTTTGGGTGCTTTTAAGAGGATTAACACTACGGTGTTCTAGATTAGGGTATGGATGCTCACTAATTAGACAACAGACTGTTGCTGTCACTGTTTGTTCATGTGTCGTTGTTTGTCATGGTATGTTGTATGGTTGGGGCCCCGTCTCTTTGGTGTCTCGCGTCACAGTTATTGTCTTCACCACTTGTCTCTCATTCTTGTCTGTCTTTGTGTTGTTTTGGTGGTCGGCCCTTCCTGATAGAAATTTTCAGTTGGCTTTGAGTAGGATGTTGTAGGCTGATCGGGAAGGGCAGATGGGGGTCACACACACACCACATTCACTCATGCACTACATACCTTCTGTCTTGCAAGAATAAATTGCATATGTGGGTATTAATGTTCATAAATGGTTCTGCCAGTGTGGCACTTACCATTACTATATATGCAGACAGGGAAAAAAAGAAGAATACTTTTGAACTGTGAATTCTTGTATGGCTTTTTGACCGTTGCTATGTAAAGCTAGTTAGAACAGGATGTGAAACTGCCACACGGGTATGTTTAGACTTCTCTGTCTGGAGTATGTGCAACTTTGAAATGTCAAATGTACCTGTGGTAGTTTCTCCACAAACAACTCCTTATTATGTTAGGCCCTGAAGGAATATATATCCTAAATGTGCTTAATTATGTATTAACCATATATATCCTAACTGTGTTCAAACGTGCTTAAATATGTATTAACCATTTGTGCCTTTTCCCCAGTTATTTCATTTTATCATGTTTTATTCCTTATGAATTCATTCTTTAATTGTACTAAGGATACTTATAATTACACAGTATGTATTAATGTTTGTGAAGTGATCATTTAAGTAGAGCATGTAGCTGTGTAGACTTGTGACAGAAAGCAGAACCCGTGCACGGGGTGAGAAACTTCCTGTCAGGACGTCTAGTTTCTGTTGTGTAGGGTGACTTGGTGTTTTAAGTGTGAATGTGAAACTGTTGGCTTAACCGCGGGCTTTCTGAGAAAATACCAGAAGTTCCTGTGAATGTTAACCGTAGCTGTCAGATATAAGAATTAGTGAAGTGCTATCAGTTAGGGAAAGGGTTATGCATCTCCTTATTGGGTAAAAGACTTGGAGTCAGATGGAAACATCGCCTGTCAAAACAGGAAGACAGCACAACGCGATGAGCAGGACTGGGCCCTGAAAAAGATGAATCTTCTAACATTAGAACATTGTATAGACAGGGTAGAGCTGAAAGATATTATAAAGTGGGGTCCAGGGTTAGATATCTTTGTCTCTTCATGCTGACATTCTCTCGGTGATGAGCTGCTAACTGCTATGTCAGGGACAGACTGCTGGACAGACCCACAAAGCTTAGTGTATGGTAAAACTGATCCTACTCATCCTGTTACTTTAAATTCTGTTACTGTTAAATTTGTTACTATTAACCCTCTGGGGTCCGAGGGCATTTTTTGGACAGTTCACTTGCCTGGCATAAATGTTTTATTATTGCTGTTAACAGCTCTCCCTGCATCCCACAATCAAGTTTTATGTCTCTTTTTTTTCAGGACAACCTGTACTTTCAGAATATATATGCTATAGTTGTGTTTTATAAGTGCAATAAATGTTTATATTCAGAAATAAGAAAGGAAAAAGTGGAAAATAATTTTCCACACACATTTATTCAAAACACACAGTAAACTATAATAAACAACTGTTTTGACACTTTATAAACGTAATTTGGGCTCTTTTGAACAATATATACAAAATGGTCTATGCATTTTGTTTGTCTTCACCTCAAAGTAATTTCTGTCTGCTATGCAGCACATGGCCTCGATTCACCCTAATTAAATAAATGCATTTTTGCTGTCTCAACAAAAACCTGAGGTTTTGGAACTAAGGACAGAGACTGTGTTTTCACTCCCAGTTGAGAAATTCCTGTGTCCATCTGGAGATAAGCCGGAGACATCCCTTTGGGCTTCAACACTGTGCTTCATAGCAAAAACAGAACTGTAAGTCAGAGTTCTTCAAAGGAGCCCCTTGCTGGTTTATCGGTTAAATTTCATTCACTATGAATTACATGACATTATAATGGCTTCACGTCAGAATCTGAAATTTCCCAGGCCCGAAGGGCCGATCTTTTATGGCCTCACACCAAGGCCAGAACCTCTCAAGACTGCAGGAAGATCCCTTCCATGATAAAACCTGGTCATAAACTTTGGGACTTGGCAACCAGTTATTGTCTTTAGGTCGAAGTGAAAGGAAAGACATTTGCTTAAAATAAAAAGGAGAATTGCATCAGTATTCTTTTGTTGTTGTTCATTCGGCTGCTCCCGGTTTTGTTCGGGGTTGCCACCACAGCAGATACAGCCAGATCCGTATTGGTAATTGGCACAAGTTTTACACCAGATGCCCTTCCTGACGCAACTCCAGTTTTACCTGGAGAAACACACACAGCCACTGGTGTTCCAAAGAGGTCTCCCATCCAAGTACTAACCAGATCCTGCTCTTCTTAGCTTCTGAGATCTGACGGGATCAGGCTGGCACAGAGCAGACTAGCTGTGCATCAGTATTCTTTAATTCATATATAAAATTTCTAATGTTGTTTGTATTGATTAATCAAGCAAAATGCTTTGCATATAATCATTCCATTTTACTGGCATGTGTTCCTTGTAACTGATGTGTTTAAGTGTAATCTTTCTGCATTATCAATATGTTGATGGTGAAGCATTCTGTTTACCCAAAGGATGTGTTTAAGTGACTATTAATAATGCGTATCCATTCGAGTGTCTTAGAACAAATAGTATGCTAAAATAGTTAATGTGTTTAAATAATTGAATCATTTTTGCCTGCCTTTCTAACACATGAAGTTTTCTGTGTAATTACACACCCTAAATAGGCGGAGTTTAACAATGTATGTCCCCTTTAAAAGTTTAGAACAGAGTAATCTCGACGACCCTTCTCCCTTTCGTCTCCCGCTCTTGGAGCGCTCTGCAACTCTCTTCCTCTCTTCTTTTTTTTTTAAAACAATTTCATTTTTGGGATCATCCGGGGAGACCACTGAGTTAACCCCTGACCCAAGTGAGCACGCTACAAAGAGCCTACCTCAACGACGGATGGATGGGTCATCTGAACCACCTCTTCAACGGATCAGCTATGTGACCGAGTTAAAGGTTCCAGAAAAAGGATTTTGTTGTCAGTGGATGCAAAGTGGCTTCTTTTTAAACATATTCATATGTTTGTTTAATGATTTTCTTAAAATTAATTGGCTTCAAATTTCATCAATAATTCTAATCAGATTTATTTACTTAACCCTCTGGGGTCGACGCCGTCATATACAATGGCTAAGACCAAGCTTTACTAAATTATAAATAACTTTTAATGATATGAGATAGAAACATACTTTTTTTTTTGCTGAAAAGTTAACTCCGTGGACTGTCGAGCCAGCCATCAGCCATCTTTGTACTCCTCATAGAAGCTGTGTGGTGACGTGTGCAATGTGAGTGTCCAATCGGAATTGGTTCACCATCACATGGTTTTCCAAAATCCAATCGTAGGGCAGATTTACCTCACGTGAAAAGCTAAAGATCAGTTTCAGGAGTGATATGTTACTCGTTGGCCCATTTGAATAACCCCCTGGGTCAAAGTCAAAGTCAAAGTTAACTTTATTATCCCAGAAGGGAAATTCAGATGGTCAAGGTGCGTATAGTACAGACAACTTCAGACGAGGTAAAGAAAACTTAAAACCAGATAAATAAATAAATAAAAGACAGATAAATACACCCCCCTCCCCATGCCTCTCTGGCTCCTCTCCACACAGCTAAGCTGCTGCATACCACACACACACACACACACAGTACTACAGTGTCAAGTCCCCTGCTGAGAACTGTGTCTTTCATTAACAATTCTGATTGCAGAGGGAACGAATGACTTGCTGAACCTGGTTGTTCTTATTTTCCTTTGTAGTAGCCTCCCCTTTAAAGTTAGGGTGCTCCAATGAGTACATACTATTGGTCTCCAGTGAGCCCTGCGCATTACGCACAGTGATCAGTGAAAGCAGACGGAGCAGACGGAGAGCCTCTGATGACAATCTCACGTGCTCAAACAAAGAGTGTGTAACTATCAGGATTGCTCCACTAGTTTGCATGTGAATGTTACTGGATAACTCTGTTGCTTTCTCGGCGTAAAGCACTTGTTTACCATATCAATGCAGTGAGGGGGAGGGGCCGCTCCTCAGAGTGTAAATGGGCCAAAGTGTCAAAGCTGTTTTCAGAGCAGCACAGAACAGTCCAAAACACAGTAGAAGTAGACGTTTGTGTTGTAACCTTTGTGTAATAGCAGACAGAAATTGCTTTGACATGAAGACAAAAAAATGCATAGACCATTTTGTATATATTGTTCAAAATGTGCATTTTGTGTTTATTGTTTGAACCATTTTTCTTGTACAGTCTTTCACACAAGACCTCAAATTACCTTTATAAAGTGTCAAAACAGTTGTTTATTATAGTTTGCTGTGTGCTTTGAATAAATGTGTGTGGAAAATTATTTTCGGCTTTACTTTTTTCTTTCTTATTTTTGATTGTAAACCTTTATTACACTTATAAAACACAACAAAATCATATATATTATGAAAGCCCATGTTGCCCTGAAAAAAGAGACATAAAACTTGATTATGGGATGCAGGGAGAGCTGTTAACAGCAATAATAAAACATTTATGCCAGGCGAGTGAACTGTCCAAAAAATGCCCTCAGACCCCAGAGGGTTAAAGTCTTTAAGATTTATCTCTCTTTCTCTCATCATCTCATGAGTAAGCAAATTGTTTCCATAAGTGAACTTATTTAATCACTGTCCACAAAAATGACAGTAAACTGTTCATTTCTTATATAATTGTAAATAAAATGTAAATATTGCTGCCGTGATTCATTTTGTGTTCAGAAGGAAACCTTTGGTCAATCGTATCATAGAATTCAGACTTTCAGACCCGAGACTTATTAATTAAATTGAGACTGATTAATTAATGGTTGTTTAAATTAACGTACCTATGCTATAAATAGGTGGTGCCCCCAAGGAGATTAGAATAATATCTAATCAAATAATAATTATTAAACCCTCAAATTGTTATTTATTTTGGTGACCCATTAAATGAGGTCTAGGCCAATCTATTTCAATTTGGGAGTTTAACAATACTTTCACTACATATTTACTGGTCCCTCCATTGCGAGGCATGTAATTTTGCTCCATTAAATTGGTGCCTCGTGTGAGGTGCTATGCATTCCAAATAATTAATTTAATTTAATTTTGTTACATTATTTTGGTGCCTGCATGTGAGGCAATTTAGAATTTCGCTACAGCTATTACACAAAGGTCACATCACAAACTTCTACTACTGTGTTTTGGAGTGTTCTGTCCTGCTCTGAAAGCAGCTTTGACACTTTGGCCCATTTTCACTCTGAGGAACGGCCCCTCCCCCTCGCTACATTGATATTGTAAACAGTGCTTTACGCCGGAGCAAGCGAGCTTGTCACAGGCTTATTCAATAACATTCACAGGTAACGAGGAATGGAGCATCTCTAAAACTCACACACTCGGTGTTTGAGCACGTGAAATTGTCATCAGAGGCCCTCCGTCTGCTCCCTCTGCTCACTTTCACTGATCGCTGTGCGTAATGGCGCAGGGCGCACTGGAGCAAGCAGCCAGATGGCTATTCAAACGGGCCAACTAGTAACACATCACTGCTAAAAATGATCTTTGGTTTATCACGTGAGGTAAATCTGGCCTACGATTGGATTTTGGAAAACCATGTGGCGGTGAACCAATTCCGATTTGACACTCACATTGTGCACGTCATCACACAGCTTCTATGAGGAGCACAAATATCATAGATGGCTGACGGCTGGCTCGAAAGTCTGCGTAGTTAACTTTTCAGCAAAAAAAGTAAGTTTCTATCTCATATCATTAAAAAGTTATTTATAATTTAGTAAAGCTTGGTCTCAGCCATTGCATACGACGGCGTCGGCCCCAGAGGGTTAATTCTGTTTAATAAATCTCCATGTGGAGGACTGTCCACCGGGGTAATTGTATTCAATTTAAATAACTTGTCAAATCCTTCTTTGAAATTAAATGAACACACAAGACTGAGGTGAAGGGGGGAGGCGAGGTCACAGGAGACCCCCAGAATCCAGTCTAACAAATTGGTGACCCCCGACGTGATTTGAAGAAGGTAATTAATGAATAAAAGTGGAATAATTATTTACTGAAATTTTCTCTTTCCAGTGGATGAGGAGACCTCTGCAGATAATTCCACGGAGATCCAGCAAAGGTTACTAAGCCATGAGAAAAGACATTGAATCCTTCCAGACATCAAAAAGGCCCTATCTGTAAAAGGCAAGCACAAGCCTTTTTTAATAAAATTGTTCCTAGAATCCAGTCTATCATGACAATATAATCCACTTTTATAGCCTTTTACTGAGGTACTTATATCATGTCTCCGAATGTGGCATGTTTACCTTTAAGGTGAAGGTGGGCGGCGCCAACGGGGTCTTTAAAGCGAGCAGGGCATGCTCATAGAGATATCCCACCTGGAGTGGGCTTGTGGTGGCAGCATGCTGCGGGTTCTGTGCCGATTTGTTTGGGCACGGTTGCATCGGACTCTGAGGGTTCCAGTCGTTCTTACAGGTCAGTTTTGTGCTTTTCTGTAGCCTCGGTTGACATTGGCGTTATTTAATTGCATGTGTCTCAGGTTCAGGGCAGCAGCCTGGCTGGAGTGCGTTTGTTTGATTCCTGGTTGTCGGGAGTGCGTGCTGTCGGGCATGCGTCATGGGCTCGGGGCTCTCTCCTGTGGTACGTTTGTTCATGGTCTGACTGACTTTGCGTGCTGTGTCACAGCTAATGTCAAATTCAAATTCTGCTTCAGAGCCTGAGTTGTTGTGGGCTTTTTCCCCCTCCTCCTTCTGCTGTTGGCGGGTGCATGCGCCTACACTGGCAGGTAAGAGTTCAACTACACAGGCTGAGTTAATATGGTTGTTTGTTTTTTTTTTTTTATTGCCCCCGTGTCTCTTGTTTAGGCACAAAGAACCATGGTGTGCTGAGTGTACGTTTGAGTTGCCACCTGCTATTAAAGGGCTGTTGGTTCGTCCACATTCATCGGTTGACAGCAGCTGTGTACATTGCTTTGCAGAGGGCGCCCTCTGCGGGTGCTGTTGGCGCACTACACGGGATTGATTTCACCTGCTGTGATTAGTATGGTGGGGTGAGGGGTTTATTCCTCCTCGGCTGAGTTTGATGCATGTTTGGTTGTTTTTTTGTGTGTTTGGTTTGTTTATGTTTTGGTTTGCTGTGGTTTTTTTTGTATTTTATTTAATTTTTTTTTTTTTTGTCTGAGCTGGACCCTTGCTCACCCAACATTAATTTGGTTGAAGGTGAATAATTTAACTCGGTTAAGTGCAATATAAGATCTGGTTGAAATTGAATAAGGCAGTTCTGTGCAGTATAAGGTGAATGTGAAAAGCAGTACTATGAAATTTGAAATTTGTAATGTTTTATTTCTATTTTTAAACTAATTTGACAGAATAAATCTACCTTGTGATAAGCACACCTCTCTGTTTCCGGTACCTTGCGCAGCCTTCTGTTACAAATTGGGCTTTGATTGGTCCCAGGGCCGTATCTCTGGGTGGCGTTGTCGGTCCTTCTTTGAAAATTGGAATTAAATTATAATGTCTTTTCAATTAGGATAAACAAACAAATAACCCTAGCCCAGGAGCGAGACTCCACTTCGCCACACTTGGCATTGTCGGCAGGATGGAAATGATGTAGAGGTGTGATCACTGTGGTAGTATTTATGAACTGTGACTCTTGTTTGTACTGTTTATATGTAATTTTGTTTTGGATAGGCACAGTTGGACGAAGCAACGGTATTTTTTTTTAGGACCCAAACTTAAGGTTGGTAGAACTTTTAAAATGTTTTTTCTTTTTTCTCCCTTGCCGTAGAGGTCGGTGTGTGTACTTGCAGCAGTATGGAGGAGGAGCTCCAACAGCTCAGAGAGCAACTGTCTCAGCTTAAAGCAGACAATGAGCGACTTCTACAGGAGGGGGCCCAGGCTGGGCCTAGCGAAGTCCAGGCTCTGGGCACTCCTGCTGCCAGTGCTTCTTCAGGGATTCCATCTGCGTCCGTAGAGCGGGTGATTGTTATGCCCCGTGATCATAAGTGTCCTCTGTTCAATGGTAGAACTGGTATAACATTGGATGAATGGACAGAGGAGGTCCAAGCTTGTATGCGTGCACGTCACCTTGCTACCAGGGATGAGGCGCTATTCATGTTCAATCATTTGGAAGGTGAGGCTAAGAGTGAGATAAAGTTCCGTCCCCTAGAGGATCGGGAGGACCCAGCTCGGATTTTGCAAATTGTTCTGGAACTGTATGGCTGCACAGAGCCATATGTCACTTTACAGTAAGCTTTTTTCTCCAGACAACAACAAGATGGAGAAACTTTACAAAGTTTTCATTGGCTCTAATGTCGCTTATGGAGAAGGTCGAACAGAGTACTCCTGGTGGTGTGCCAAATGCCACAGTTCTCCTTCGAGATCAGTTTGTTGAGCACGTACGTGACAGCGCTCTGCGTAGGGAATTAAAGTGGTTTGTCCACGGAAGTCCAACTGCTACCCTACTGCAGGTATGTGCAGAGGCCCTTGGGAAAGGGAGGGGCTTCCTACTGTTCATTGTGAGCGTAGCTTTTCCCTCCCATCCATCCATGGTCTTCAGTTTGAGGTTAGAGGTAATGCTCTATCTCCCTCCTTGCCGGCACCAGGACTGAGTGAAGTCCTGGAGCTGTTTAAGAGCCAGCAGGAACAACTGAATCAGCTCACTCAGACTGTGGCTTCTCTCCAGGCATCACGGCAAAGTGGTAGGCCCCTTCGTAGTAGTATCATATGCCAGAGATGTAATCAATCTGGCCATTATGCAAGTGAGTGTGTGAGTAAACCCTTCCTCTAGGCCTCCTCAAGCTTCTGAGCCACAGGGAAACTAGCGCCCCCTGGACTAGGGAGCCAAAGTTCAGGTGGGGTGTTTAGGGGCTCAATGGTAGGCAATTTTTCAGGCTTAATGTTGTCTTGTCCGACCATTAAGGTTGGCATGGGTGGAATAGAAGTTCCGTGTTTGTTGGACACTGGATCTATGGTGTCCACTATCATGGAAAGTTTTTTCAGAGAACATTTTGAGCCTTGGGGCACAGACCGTCTGCAGGCCTGTCACTGGTTGCAGTTGAGGGCCGCCAATGGGCTCAAGATTCCCTATATTGGCTATCTAGAACTGGATGTGGTTCTGTGCAATAAAGTGCTAACTCACTGTGGAATATTTGTTGTAAAGGATTCCCCAGTTGCAAGACTGCCAGTGCCTGGTATTTTAGGAATGAATATAATTCGCTGTTGCTATCGAGAGCTTTTTGGCACCCATGGTTCTTCTCTTTTTGAACTTCCGGTGGTTGCCAAGGCTCCAGGTCCTGTCATGGAGGCCTTACAGAAGTGTCACCCATGTGGCTGACATGTCCAAAGGTGGGGTGGACGCAGTGGATTTGTCTGCACTTAATTCTAAAGATCAAGGAGAGGTTCGAACGTTGTTGCAAAAGTATAGTACTGTGTTCTCTGCTCATGAAGGGGACCTTGGGTGTACCAATTTGGTCACCCATGAGATTCCCTTGCTGGATGATGTGCCTGTTCGGCAGTGCTATCGTCACATTCCACCTTCGGAATATGAGGCTGTGAAGGCTCATGTGAAGGCTGATAGTGGACACCATAGATTCAGTGTCCAACAAACACGGAACTTCTATTCCACCCATGCCAACCTTAATGGTTTTCTACTATTGATCTGGCCAGTGGATACAATCAGGTCCCTGTAGTGGAACAGGACAAGCCAAAGAGGGCCTTTTGTACACCTTTTGGCCTCTTCGAGTTCAGTCGGATGCCCTTTGCTTGTGCAGTGCTCCAAGCACATTCCAGCGGTTAATGCAGAGGCTGTTCGGTGATCAACAGTGTCAGTCACTGTTGTTACATCTTGACAACATTGTTGTGTATTCTTCCGACGTGCCGCAGCACCTGGAGAGGCTGGAACTGATTTTGGAATGTCTTCACCGGGAAGGTTTGAAGGCCAAGCTAGAGAAGTGTTCCTTTTTCCAGCCAAAAGTTAAATATTTGGGACATGTCATTTCCCAGGAGGGTGTCTCTACTGACCCTTCCAAGATTGAGGCAGTGGCCAAATGGAAGCGGCCTCAACATGTCACAGAGTTGCGTTCTTTTCTCGGGTTTGCTAGTTATTATCGATGGTTTGTAGAGGGTTTCGCCAAATTGGCTGCCCTGTTGCATGGGCTGGTGGTGGAAGTTGCTGGAACAAAGCACAAGAGGTGGTCTGGGAAGCCCCTGGGTGAAATTTGGACTCCCCAGTGTGAGGAGAGCTTTGAAGCCTTGAAGGCTAAGTTGGTCTCAGCCCCAGTGCTTGCATATGCAGATGTATCGTCAGCTTTTACAGTCTGACGGGGGGAATACCAGAGCTATAGCTTAGTCTACTAATTATAATTTAATTTTACTACTCGTCTACATACTAAATTACCTATACTACAATCTTCTCCTGTATTAATATTTAGATTTTAATACCAGTGTTGCCACAGTTACTTTGAAAAAGTAACTTAGTTACTTTACTGATTACTCAATTGTAAAAGTAACTTAGTTACTTTACTGATTACTCAATTGTAAAAGTAACTAAGTTAGATTACTAGTTACTTTTTTAGTTACTTTTCCCAGCTGCCGACAACAACCCTCTGCCACCTCAACATGACAATGATACCTGTTTTGCCAAAACTCACTTTATAGTCACCCTTTCTTGACTTCAATGAAAATAAATACTTGTTTTATAAAAAGTAAAATAAAGACGTCTTTCTTGACCTCATATTTAACTGTTGACAGCACTGTAACAGTAAAACTTGCAATTTCGAGCCTACATTGTTTATAAAGGTAACTATTAAATTCTAACATTTTTCTAACATTTAAATTCTCTCTAAACATTTTACTTGTCGAAATTATTATTATTTTAAGCAATATTAGTTGTAGTAAAAAACGGCTTCAAAATTGCACCTTTAATCTAGGGGTGTTGTGGGGGAGGGGGGCACATCCTTGCCCCACGCCCCCATTCCAGCTGGATTCGCCCCTGCTTTGGCGTTTGAGCACAAAGAATGGATAACATTTATTTATGCAGAAAACATGACCAGATTTACAGGTAAGAAAGTTTTATTGCGTTTTCACATCATGTGGTCCTCAGAAAGAGAGTTTAGGTGCATTTGAGTGGAAAATAGTGTTAGTTGTTGACGCGTCGCGGAGGATCAGCTGTTTTTAACGACCAGATACAGAGCAGCTCAGCTCAGAATTCTAAATAAAGGAGGAAAAAAAGTATAAAAATATCTTTGTAAAGCTCAGTGCAGGTGTGCTGATCACCGCGCTTTAAGAGGTGATAACGAGTCGAGCAGCTGCAAAAAACCGCGGATTAAAAGCTCACAGCTCGTTTAAAGTGGGACGTTCAGTCAAACCCCGACCTCCTGCCCACAGACCAAGTTTAATGCTGCTATCAACCCACAATGAAAAATAATAGTAACGCACAGTGACATGGAGAAGTAACTTTAATCTGATTACTGATTTGGAAAGATTAACGCGTTAGATTACTCGTTACTAAAAAAAGTGGTCAGATTAGAGTAACGCGTTACTAACGCGTTACCGGCATCACTGTTTAATACCTACTCCTGTATATTATATAGTACCATATTTATTGTATATGTTGTTTATTACCCTTAATATTTAAATATAAGTTATATACAGTATATGATGTCTTATTTATCTTATGTCTTATTATTTATATATATATACTTTTTTCTTGAGCCGCTTGGGTGGGTAGGGAGAGTTCCCATGGGTGGGTAGGGAGAGTTCCCATGGGTGGGTAGGGAGAGTTCCCATGGGTGGGTAGGGAGAGTTCCCATGGGATGAAAAAGCTTTTCAACCTGCCTTCCCTGGTTCTCAAGACCAGGCACCTAAGTGGCTCCACTCTACTTTTTTCTACTCTTCTATTTTACTCTTCCTTTTTAGATATTTAAATATACCTTAGTATACTAGCATAGTTCCACCTTAGAATTGGAATATAATATATAAGATATACCTTACTGAATTTTCATGACTTTTTGTATGTTTTAGAGAGAATTAAGAGGGGTTTAACATCACGCATTTACACGTCTTTATTTTTACTAGAATTTAGCTGTAATGTTTCTGCGGTCAGGAAGAATAACACCTCTCACATTAGGCAAATTATATGAAAACTGCACTCTGCAGCTGCGGCAAACACCGACAAGGGAAAGTGAAACTGAAGGTAGAAAAAAAACAGATGATTGGGGTGAGGGGAGCATAGGAATTCATTCAGAAATACCACCTTATCATGACCAGACTGTCCCCCAAAAAATGTTTGTCACACAGTTCAGAAAATCTGTGAACACAAGACAATTATATATTTTTTCTATCTGTCGGCAGCCCTCCAAAGATTCTTTATGCAAAATTACAGAAAACATTAGTGAACACTTTTTCTGCAATTAGTTTTTAAGTATGAAAATGGCCACTTTTTGCCATGAATGTGCTACACCCACACAATTGGGGTGCACAACTTTGCAGCCTATGCACAGCCCTGACATTATTTTCAGTGAACTGAGTAGCGTTTTTCAGTGCAAATACTTTTTTCAACACTTGAATCTCACGTTTTCAGGCATGTACTTATATAGTTACTGACCAGTGTTCCACGTGTTGTTGCAGTGAGACCAGGGCAGCTCAGCCTGGAAGCTGTATGACAGATAGAAGACAGCCCATGCCAGGATCACGATGTAATACACGCAACTGTGCAGGTTCATCACTAGACTGGCATAGCCCAGACCTGCAGAGAAAAACACAGTGTGAGATGGCCCAATCTCAGCACCTTATCTGAAGGAACAGCACGTTCTGTTTTATCATGATATCTTTCAATAAATGCATGTCACATGTGCATTCCCATTCTCTCATTAGATATGTAACTTTTGTTTGCATTCCCACTCAAGTTTCTCATGAGAACATCCATTTATTGGAGTGCATGACTTTGCAGCATTAGAGATGAGTACGCTGTTATGAAGGCAATGCCTTCAGTGACTCTGAAAGCCATTTGCCTTAATAAGTGGCTGTTAGTATAATCAAAATAAGTATTGTGGCTTCCTGTAACAAAATTTCAACATTCATTTCGAGATACCCCAGAGAAGCATTTATCTGTGTGTAAGCAGCAGGTTGCATGATTGTTTATTTTTAGTGGCTCTCAAGTGGCTGCAGCGGCTGTGCTCCACGACACTACTGTTGTGCTTACACAGGGCATTTAGATAACTAAGTTATCCTTCTAAAAAAGGTATGTGTGCATGCTGTCATGGTTAGAGGTCCAGACGGGACGGGACCGTTACAGGCGATGGACTTAAACGTTGAGAGCAAGGAAAAGAGCTGGTTGTGAACGAAAAGAGATTTATTTACAATAAACATATGAACAATGCTGTGCTGGTTAGAAAGCCCGCTGAGCCAAAACAGGGCCCTCTTGTAGCGGTGGAATTCTGGAAGCTGCAGTGCACACATGGACAGACTTGAAAGACTGAGAACAAACTGGAATCCTGGGGTATATGGGAACTGGATCCGGAGCAGGTGGGCGCACAGAGCCAAGGACGGGAACTTGGAGAATGGAGGAGAGGACAGTAGATGAGGTATCTTCAGAGGCCAGAGGCCAAGTGCTGCGCGTCTTGTGAAGCAGTTCCAATTAAGCAGGACTTGACTTTAAAAATGACTTGGAAAGTTCTTTGTTGTTCAATATCAGAGTTCATACAGTTCTTGGAATCAATTCTTGGTAATAGCTCTTTGTACTAGTTCTTGGAACAGTTCACAGACAGGAGCTGCATGAGGGCGGAGTCCCACAGAACATGAAGGAACTTAACTGTATTTTTCTGTGAAGGCTCTCAGTTGTCTAGGTGGTTTCCATAGTAGAGAAGCTTGAATCTTTGACTGGACTGGTTGATTGACGCAAGGACATTTCGCTTCTTTTAAACCTAACCAGACCCCTCCTACTAAGAGGCAGACTGCTATTGGCCGTGACTAACAATTGCACTAATTAGCACCTATTGTACTCTGGTTAGCACCCTACTAATGACAGGGCAGCTGTCCCTCCTAACGATGGGACTGAAGCCTCACCTGATGACACTCCTGATGATGTGAATGACTCTTTACCATGAACAAAAGAGCAAAACTGCTTTGACCTGAGTACCCCATTGTAAACAGGGGACAAAGCATGTCTCAGACCCCCTCCCCAGTTAAGGCTGGGTTTCAGCTGTTTCACAGACATTGTGAAACAGGCTGTTTCACAATGTATGTGAAACAGTTGAACCCTCACGTCAGGTGAGGCTTCAGGAGAGGCGTCAGTCCCATCATTAGGAGGGACAGCTGCCCTATCATTAGGAGGGTGCTAACTAGATTACAATAGGTGCTAATTAGAGCAATTGTTAGTCACAGCCAATAGCAGTCTGTCTCTCATTAGGAGGGGTCTGGTTAGGTTTAAAATTCCAGCTTTTGCTGGCTTCTGGTTGTTCTTCTCTACAAGAGTCAAGACAGAAGTCAGACGACCAGAGCAAGAAATTTAGCTGAGGAAGCTTCTGCGATTAGAAGCGAAACGTCCTCACGTCAAGCAACCCAGTCCAGTCGAAGATTCAAGCTTCTGTACTATACAACAACTTAAATGTAGCATGGCAGAGCTATGCGTTCTGTAGCTGAGAGCTGGAAAGTTCCAAAGTGCCATGGTGCAGACAGTCGTGGAGCCAAGAGCATCTACAGTACGACATGGGAGCCGCGCAGCAGAGTGTCTGGAAACACCAGGGAAATCAACAAGCTCTAATATGGGATTAGAGTTGGTCAGGTTACCTTGAAACAAGCTGCAGAATGCTCTGAAGTCAGAGCACATGGAAGTGGCAAGAAAGACAAGGTCAAGGTCATGGAACCTCAAGCAGGATGCAATGGCATGGAAAACCAAGAATCCAGCAGTGAATGAGCTGAAACAACCCACTACTGATGAGCCACTCATGCATGTCAGGTGTGTGGCGGTGATGAGCAGAGAGTGTTCCTCGGCTTTGCAGCGCACCATCCGGGGGAAAACTAACAAACTACACACAAGGTTAAAAAAAAGGAAAGGAGAGAGGCAGACAAAGGCAGACCATGACACATGCATGCATAAAAACTGCTTGTGTGTGAAAAATATTAATGTCTAATAGGTTACAGTGGTTGGCTCAAGAGTAGTGGAGCCTTGGTTTGCCTTGCAAATCAGCGGTACATACAACATGTTCAAGAAACATGCGGGAAACCTCACCGATCTTATGCAGAGGCTGTCAACTAACTAGCCAGGTGGATGACAGGCATCAGGGTGAGCTTTCATATCTGGAATCTAAAGGCAGTTACAAGCAAGTTGGCCTTAAGACCTGTGTGCAAGATTTAGTGTTATCTAGTGGTGAGATTGCAGATTGCGTTATGTCATCATCGGCCACAATTTTGTTACCTTTCATGTTTTCACTTCTCTGGTGATTGGACTTCATGCCCCCTCACTTTGTCTTGTGATAATCAGCATGTATGATCCTCATCTCCTCATCTTCAACCACTTATCCTGAATCGGGTCGCAGGGGTGATAACAGCAACAAAGAGCACCAATCTTCCTCTCCACATTAACCACTTCTGACTGGGGATACCCAGTCACAAGCCAGTGTGGATATATAATCTCTCCAGCTAGTCCATGGTCTTCCCCAGGGGTTCCTCTCAGCTGAACATGCCTGGAACACCTCCCTAGGGAGGCACCCATGGGGCATCCTTACCAGATGCCCAAACCACCTCAGCTGGTTTCAACACTCCTCTCTTTGCCATTTGGCTCAGCTCCCTTTTCATCACAACAGTACGGTAGAGTGCATGCAACACTGTCCCTCCTGTACTGATTCTCCAGCCAATTTCACATCCCATTGTCCCCTCACTCATGAACAAGACCCTGAGGTACTTGAACTTCTTCACTTGGAGCAAGACGTCATTCCCTACCCAGAGTAGGCAATTCATCAGTGTCCAGCTGAGGTGCTCACTGATGGTCCCTCCATCCAACCTTTGTGTCCCTAAGGTTAAAAAAAGTCAGCAGGACAATAGCCTTCTTTTATTGTGCACCTGCCTTCTGGAATGATCTCCCTGCAGAGATAAAACCATAAGAATACGTAGAGACATTCAAGTCCAGACTAAGGATGCATCTATTCCCCCTCTCAGATGGCTAGCATACCAGTGTAGGATGGAACTATGCTTCTTCTCCTTTTATTTTATATTATTAGCAATGGAACAGTTCTTGGCCTCAGTACATCCAAATTTGAGGTCTGTTAGGGATGCATGGATCTAGCTTTCAGTGATCACCTTAGTAATCTCTCTGCTTCCCTGTTGATTTACTGCTGGAGAATTGATATCTCAGCTGCAGTAATTTCCAACTGACTGACTCTGCTCTTTTGCTCTCTGTCTGAGGCACTGACACCACCAATGGTTGCTGTCCCTGCACCCCAGGCTGTCCAACTGACCTCAGGATGACTGTTGCACAAGTGACTGGAAGTTGTTCCTCTTGGAACTTATCAGTGCTGGATATGGACACCTATGGATTGAAAACCCAAGATGGAATGCTTTTTAGTTTCAATGAAGGACTCTGTTTTTGTTGCTCTTCTGTTTTTTTTTTTCCATTTTGATTTTCTGTTTATTGTTTGTTAAGAAATTCTTGTACAATCAGTGAAAACCATGTAACTGTTAGAATGGCCTATGCAGTGGGACACCCCTCTGAGGAAGTCTCATCATCACCAGAGGGACTTTATCTTTACCACTGTCATCTTTGTGCTTGCTCAGAGGGTTGGTAAGGTTAGAGCTCACTTGTGTGAGGCGAGTGACAAATTGTTCCGAGTACAGAGAAACCCATGTTTTGAGATAATTTGATACCAAAATTAAGACATGTGCTTCGTGAGATACGGAATAACTGGATGACAGCTACTCTTAATGTTAACCATTAAGAGATGTGGAGTTACTGTACTTTCACTGTGTGTTACTCCACGATGGTTCAGTGTGACTAGTGATTAAACTCAGCATTCCTCTTTTGTTTTTTGTTTAATCTCACTGACCAGTCCCGTTCATGCCATTTCGCAATACGGGCAGTCCAGCTCGATTTGAAAGAATTATACGCAAACACAGACTATATTTTACAAGTTCCTAAAAAAAATTGTAGGCTTCAGATTTCATTCATACCTTCTACTCTAAGCTTAACATTTAAAAGTGATCCAGCCATTAAAAATGTAATTTTCAAAACTTTAACATCTGCAGAATTTGGATAATCTGGGATCATGTGGACAATTTAAACATGTGTTAACAATTAAACAATATAAATCAATTTTTAAGGAATAGAAAAACTTGATCAATACACAGACTCCTGAATAACTCTGTATATGTACAGACAAGTGTTTCTTGCCTCAATTTAATTGTGACGAATCAGTTGAATTTCAATCACTAAAGCCCCCATTACACATCGCAAGAATGTGCAGGAACCATGCCCGACACGGCAAATATTGGCATCATCGGATGCAGTCAGGAAGAAAAGAGGCATGGTCAGCAGGGTCAGAACGCATCCAGATTATCTCATCCACACCTGCACGATGGCATCCAAAGTGCATGTAGACAACAGGTAGATGACACAGACTGCTATGAGACAGCCATAAAAGGTGCTGAAGACTGTCCAAATGTGTGGATGGTAAACACGGGACCGGAGTGTGAGGGAGCGTTGTGTTCCTCCCTTTGCACAGTCTCTGCCGGTACTGGACACCGGAGTACAACCAACATATGGACCGGACTAACACCATACAGTATGTGTCAAAACCGGCATGGTGCAGTCACTCACTCAGTCATGCAATCACATTTGCGCTCATCGTCCACTTCCCAGCGCTACTGACCTCACGTGCGTGTGTGCATAGACTGATGACGTGATCGCTGGGTGTGTGTGTTCACAATGGCTGAATGAGCAGCTATGTGTGCGCAGGGAGCGCACGTGTGCACCATTGCCAGCTACTAGACACTGCTGGCAGTTGGCCATGCTGTCCCATGCGTCAGACACAGCCATTCCAGGGAACTTCAATTTCTTTTTTTGTGTGTTTTGGCTCATGTCAGCGGCACAATGCAACTCTGGACACTGCGATGGTTGGATTATCACATGGGATCTAGTTTTGCATGTTTGATTACAGCACACAGCAGCAGAGTGACAGGATTTTACAGTTTTTCCTCAATTGCTAAGACACAATTCTCAAAAGCTGCTCGCTTATTCTCTAAACTGTAAACGCAAAACCCAATTTTCAAGCTACATTCACAAAATGACAAGACTCTTCTTGCAAAACCAAACGTTCACCTCAAAACAGTTCAATCTGTGCTCAAAATTGAACTACGTATGTTGTCAAATTGTGCCCCGAGTCTACCAAAATTAAAAACACGACTGAGCAGTCCCGAAACACTACATAGAAAAATAGAAAATACAATGCTCAGGACATGAAGCTGTAGAAATAAATGTTTATTGTCCACTGTAGGCTAAATGGATGTTGCAAAACAAAAACAAAAACCTGTTCATTTAGCACTTGTATCCAGTAAGCCTATGTAAAAATAAAGTACAAAAATATACATGAAATACCAGGCCAAAAAACAGTTAGACTAACCCTCCATTATAATACTACAGTACACTGGCACAGTGATGTAGTGAAACATGTATTTACTTACAGTATACTGTGGTACAGTATATAGTATAATCATACAGTAATTCCTGTCAACATTTACATACTATAATGTCATAACGTGTTCTTTTTAAATCTTCGGATTCTGGTGGACACAGTGAATCCACTGATGTTTGGTTGTAGCCTTTGTCCGGCCTCCCTCATGCCCATACCATGGACAAGAACATGGTCAATCAAAGTAGCTCTGATTTCATCAGATATTACTATTTTTTGTCTTCGCTGACCACCCCAACCATTTCAACCACTTCTCACATGAACTCCTCCTCTCAGATTTCTATCCATTGTTGTGCCTCACAAACCAGTGCTCTCTGAACTCACTTATACATGTTCCCTCACATCACTGGCCACAAGTGTGATGAATTTTGAGTTGTTGTGTTCAACTGGTGACACCTTTAAATGCACCTTTAAGTGCATTTGACTTTTGCCACCTGTGCTCACTATAATGCAACACAGGTGCATCACAATGAAAATGTGTTGGCAAGTTGTGTCTAAACAGGTGAAAAGTGCTTATGGTTTTGCCAAATGAGTGGCTGATTCAATCAGTAGGTTCAGGCAACTGAGCATTTGGTTCAGACAATAGGGTTTAGTGTTTTAGCAATTGAGAATAACTGTAACCACAGGCTGCGGTTCCGGCTCCACGTCCACACTGCACTGTGAAACACTCCTGGGCCATTGTTGGAGGTGAGCAGGTGTGTCGGACTGGGGGGGGGGGGGGTAAAGGCTATTATGTACCCAGGGCCCAGAGTATGGTGGGGGTGGGGGGGGGGGGTGTCACAAAAAACTGGCATTAAATACATTTTTGTGTTGCATGTTATTAATGTCCATAAATCAAATCAAATCAATTTTATTTATATAGCGCCAAATCACAACAAACAGTTGCCCCAAGGTGCTTTATATTGTAAGGCAAGGCCATACAATAATTACGGAAAAACCCCAACGGTCAAAACGACCCCGTGAGCAAGCACTTGGTGACAGTGGGAAGGAAAAACTCCCTTTTAACAGGAAGAAACCTCCAGCAGAACCAGGCTCAGGGAGGGGCAGTCTTCTGCTGGGACTGGTTGGGGCTGAGGGAGAGAACCAGGAAAAAGACATGCTGTGGAGGGGAGCAGAGATCAATCACTAATGATTAAATGCAGAGTGGTGCATACAGAGCAAAAAGAGAAAGAAACACTCAGTGCATCATGGGAACCCCCCAGCAGTCTAAGTCTATAGCAGCATAACTAAGGGATGGTTCAGGGTCACCTGATTCAGCCCTAACTATAAGCTTTAGCAAAAAGGAAAGTTTTAAGCCTAATCTTAAAAGTAGAGAGGGTGTCTGTCTCCCTGATCCGAATTGGGAGTTGGTTCCACAGGAGAGGAGCCTGAAAGCTGAAGGCTCTGCCTCCCATTCTACTCTTACAAACCCTAGGAACTACAAGTAAGCCTGCAGTCTGAGAGTGAAGCGCTCTATTGGGGTGATATGGTACTATGAGGTCCCTAAGATAAGATGGGACCTGATTATTCAAAACCTTATAAGTAAGAAGAAGAATTTTAAATTCTATTCTAGAATTAACAGGAAGCCAATGAAGAGAGGCCAATATGGGTGAATACAATTCATATCATATCACAATTCATACAATTCATGCTGTAAAAGAATATAATTAGAATGAATGTATAAATGTTGCAAAACATAATTCTGCTCTAACAATAATATTGAAAGATCTCTGAGGGCCTTTCCAACCCTGCACAGTTGTACAATGGTTTAGCCCAGGTGCACAGGTGGCACACTGCCCCACACACACACGTCCCAAACGGGATCTGACAGAAAGAGGAGAGGTATTTAGTAGAGCTGAAACAACTAATCGAGTTAATTGATTCAAATTGTTTATTAAAATGGTTGTCAACTAATTAAACTGACCTGTTATGGTCTTCTGAAACAGTTGACAGATGTATTTTATAACTTAAAAACGGGACCAATGCTAACACGTTAGCTTGTCTATGGCATTTTTAATGTTAAAGTTAGCATTAAGCTGTTGGCATCTGACCACATTTGTGTGCAGTTTTCTGTATAATAATTAATGGCTCAGCATTTGTTGTCATAAAAGCGTCAAATGTATTACAAATTGTAATTTTTGTATTTATTTTTATTTATATATTAATAATAATAATGCTACAACACAATTTTTAAAGAAAGAGACAAAAGAACCTGATAAAGCAAAACACAACAGAAAAGATAAAACCAACTAACAACGAACATAAAAAAATAAACTCCAGGTATGTTTTTGATGAGAATATAACATCATAACTATGATGTTATATTTACTAGTAAAGTAACTAGTTCTTTGCTAGGAAGGAGGCGGAGTTCTAGGCGGAGGAAGGAGGAAGACGTTGCATCAGAATTTTGGCTCTCTGTTGGGACTGTTTACACAGAGACTGCTACCTGCTGCTTTGGACTTTGAACTAACAGTCTTTTTCAAGACTTTTTTACTTTTTTACTTTTTTTTACTTTTTCACTGTGCTCCAACGCCTAAGGAAGACCTCTAACGGTCGAAACATCGCGACGGAGCACTTTTATCAGCTAACTTTCATCAGCGTTGGCAAGCTAACTAGCTTGCTAACGCTTTCGTTTTTATTTTTTTTTAGCACTGTTGTCGTGCGTTACCTGTGCTGCTCCACAGCGTGTTTAGTCGATTTTTATTTTATTTTAGCACCGTTGTCGTGCGTTCGCTGTTGTCGTGCGTTACCTGTGCTGCTTCATGGCCTGTCTGGTGCCTTAATTAAGGCACTCCTCCTGCTGAATCACCTCTAAATTATTTACACATTATTCACTTTGTGTGTTTTTAGGAATCCGCTAGGTTGCGTAGCTACTAGCTCTTAGCCGATTTAGCATGGTGGCTTCTCCTGTCTCTCCCGTACTTTTCTGCTCTGGGTGTGAAATGTTTAGTTATTCCTCGGCCTCCTTTAGCAGTAACGGTACTTGTAATAAGTGCAGCTTATTCGTAGCTTTGGAGGCCAGGCTGGGCGAATTGGAGACTCGGCTCTGCACCGTGGAAAATTCTACAGCTAGCCAGGCCCCTGTAGTCGGTGCGGACCAAGGTAGCTTAGCCGCCGTTAGTTCCCCCCTGGCAGATCCCGGGCAGTCGGGAAAGCAGGCTGACTGGGTGACTGTGAGGAGGAAGCGTAGCCCTAAACAGAAGCCCCGTGTACACTGCCAACCCGTTCACATCTCTAACCGTTTTTCCCCACTCGATGATACACTCGCCGAGGATCAAACTCTGGTTATTGGCGACTCTGTTTTGAGAAATGTGAAGTTAGCGACACCAGCAATCATTGTCAATTGTCTTCCGGGGGCCAGAGCAGGCGACATCGAAGGACATTTGAAATTGCTGGCTAAGGCTAAGCGTAAATTTGGTAAGATTGTAATTCACGTCGGCAGTAATGACACTCGGTTACGCCAATCGGAGGTCACTAAAATTAACATTAAATCGGTGTGTAACTTTGCAAAAACAATGTCGGACTCTGTTGTTTTCTCTGGGCCCCTCCCCAATCAGACCGGGAGTGACATTTTTAGCCGCATGTTCTCCTTGAATTGCTGGCTGTCTGAGTGGTGTCCAAAAAATGAGGTGGGCTTCATAGATAATTGGCAAAGCTTCTGGGGAAAACCTGGTCTTGTTAGGAGAGACGGCATCCATCCCACTTTGGATGGAGCAGCTCTCATTTCTAGAAATCTGGCCAATTTTCTTGGATCCTCCAAACTGTGACTGTCCAGCGTTGGAACCAGGAGGCAGAGCTGTGGTCTTATACACCTCTCTGCAGCTTCTCTCCCCCTGCCATCCCCTCATTACCCCATCCCCGTAGAGACGGTGCCTGCTCCCAGACCACCAATAACCAGCAAAAATCTATTTAAGCATAAAAATTCAAAAAGAAAAAATAATATAGCACCTTCAATTGCACCACAGACTAAAACAGTTAAATGTGGTCTATTAAACATTAGGTCTCTCTCTTCTAAGTCCCTGTTGGTAAATGATATAATAATTGATCAACGTATTGATTTATTCTGCCTAACAGAAACCTGGTTACAGCAGGATGAATATGTTAGTTTAAATGAGTCAACACCCCCGAGTCACACTAACTGTCAGAATGCTCGTAGCACGGGCCGGGGCGGAGGATTAGCAGCAATCTTCCATTCCAGCTTATTAATTAATCAAAAACCTAGACAGAGCTTTAATTCATTTGAAAGCTTGTCTCTTAGTCTTGTCCATCCAAATTGGAAGTCCCAAAAACCAGTTTTATTTGTTATTATCTATCGTCCACCTGGTCATTACTGTGAGTTTCTCTGTGAATTTTCAGACCTTTTGTCTGACTTAGTGCTTAGCTCAGATAAGATAATTATAGTGGGCGATTTTAACATCCACACAGATGCTGAGAATGACAGCCTCAACACTGCATTTAATCTATTACTAGACTCTATTGGCTTTGCTCAAAAAGTAAATGAGTCCACCCACCACTTTAATCATATCTAGATCTTGTTCTGACTTATGGTATGGAAATAGAAGACTTAACAGTATTCCCTGAAAACTCCCTTCTGTCTGATCATTTTTTAATAACATTTACATTTACCCTGATGGACTACCCTGCAGTGGGGAATAAGTTTCATTACACTAGAAGTCTTTCAGAAAGCGCTGTAACTAGGTTTAAGGATATGATCCTTCTTTATGTTCTCTAATGTCATATACCAACACAGAGCAGAGTAGCTACCTAAACTCTGTAAGGGAGTTAGAGTATCTCGTCAATAGTTTTACATCCTCATTGAAGACAACTTTGGATGCTGTAGCTCCTCTGAAAAAGAGAGCTTTAAATCAGAAGTGTCTGACTCCGTGGTATAACTCACAAACTCGTAGCTTAAAGCAGATAACCCGTAAGTTGGAGAGGAAATGGCGTCTCACTAATTTAGAAGATCTTCACTTAGCCTGGAAAAAGAGTTTGTTGCTCTATAAAAAAGCCCTCCGTAAAGCTAGGACATCTTTCTACTCATCACTAATTGAAGAAAATAAGAACAACCCCAGGTTTCTTTTCAGCACTGTAGCCAGGCTGACAAAGAGTCAGAGCTCTATTGAGCTGAGTATTCCATTAACTTTAACTAGTAATGACTTCATGACTTTCTTTGCTAACAAAATTTTGACTATTAGAGAAAAAATTACTCATAACCATCCCAAAGATGTATCGTTATCTTTGGCTGCTTTCAGTGATGCCGGTATTTGGTTAGACTCTTTCTCTCCGATTGTTCTGTCTGAGTTATTTTCATTAGTTACTTCATCCAAACCATCAACATGTTTATTAGACCCCATTCCTGCCAGGCTGCTCAAGGAAGTCCTACCATTATTTAATGCTTCAATCTTAAATATGATCAATCTATCTTTGTTAGTTGGCTATGTACCACAGGCTTTTAAGGTGGCAGTAATTAAACCATTACTTAAAAAGCCATCACTTGACCCAGCTATCTTAGCTAATTATAGGCCAATCTCCAACCTTCCTTTTCTCTCAAAGATTCTTGAGAGGGTAGTTGTAAAACAGCTAACTGATCACCTGCAGAGGAATGGTCTATTTGAAGAGTTTCAGTCAGGTTTTAGAATTCATCATAGTACAGAAACAGCATTAGTGAAGGTTACAAATGATCTTCTTATGGCTTCGGACAGTGGACTTATCTCTGTGCTTGTTCTGTTAGACCTCGGTGCTGCTTTTGATACTGTTGACCATAAAATTTTATTACAGAGATTAGAGCATGTCATAGGTATTAAAGGCACTGCGCTGCGGTGGTTTGAATCATATTTGTCTAATAGATTACAGTTTGTTCATGTAAATGGGGAATCTTCTTCACAGACTAAAGTTAATTATGGAGTTCCACAAGGTTCTGTGCTAGGACCAATTTTATTCACTTTATACATGCTTCCCTTAGGCAGTATTATTAGACCGTATTGCTTAAATTTTCATTGTTACGCAGATGATACCCAGCTTTATCTATCCATGAAGCCAGAGGATACACACCAATTAGCTAAACTGCAGGATTGTCTTACAGACATAAAGACATGGATGACCTCTAATTTCCTGCTTTTAAACTCAGATAAAACTGAAGTTATTGTACTTGGCCCCACAAATCTTAGAAGCATGGTGTCTAACCAGATCTTTACTCTGGATGGCATTTCCCTGACCTCTAGTAATACTGTGAGAAATCTTGGAGTCATTTTTGATCAGGATATGTCATTCAAAGCGCATATTAAACAAATATGTAGGACTGCCTTTTTGCATTTACGCAATATCTCTAAAATCAGAAAGGTCTTGTCTCTAATTCATGCACACTAATTCATGCATTTATTTCCTCTAGGCTGGACTATTGTAATGCATTATTATCAGGTTGTCCTAAAAGTTCCCTAAAAAGCCTTCAGTTGGTTCAGAATGCTGCAGCTAGAGTACTGACGGGGACCTGTGCACCTGGGCTAAACCATTGTACAACTGTGCAGGGTTGGAAAGGCCCTCAGAGATCTTTCAATATTATTGTTAGAGCAGAATTATGTTTTGCAACATTTATACATTCATTCTAATTATATTCTTTTACAGCATGAATTGTATGAATTGTGATATGATATGAATTGTATTCACCCATATTGGCCTCTCTTCATGGCTTCCTGTTAATTCTAGAATAGAATTTAAAATTCTTCTTCTTACTTATAAGGTTTTGAATAATCAGGTCCCATCTTATCTTAGGGACCTCGTAGTACCATATTACCCCATTAGAGCGCTTCGCTCTCAGACTGCAGGCTTACTTGTAGTTCCTAGGGTTTGTAAGAGTAGAATGGGAGGCAGAGCCTTCAGCTTTCAGGCTCCTCTCCTGTGGAACCAGCTCCCAATTCAGATCAGGGAGACAGATACCCTCTCTACTTTTAAGATTAGGCTTAAAACTTTCCTTTTCGCTAAGGCTTATAGTTAGGGCTGGATCAGGTGACCCTGGACCATCCCTTGGTTATGCTGCTTTAGACGTAGACTGTGGGGGGGTTCCCATGATGCACTGTTTCTTTCTCTTTTTGCTCCGTATGCATCACTCTGCATTTAATCATTAATGATCGATCTCTGCCCCCCTCCACAGCATGTCTTTTTCCTGGTTCTTTCCCTCAGCCCCAACCAGTCTCAGCAGAAGACTGCCCCTCCCTGAGCCTGGTTCTGCTGGAGGTTTCTTCCTGTTAAAAGGGAGTTTTTCCTTCCCACTGTAGCCAAGTGCTTGCTCATAGGGGGTCGTTTTGACCGTTGGGGTTTTTCATAATTATTGTATGGCCTTGCCTTACAATGTAGAGCGCCTTGGGGCAACTGTTTGTTGTGATTTGGCGCTATATAAAAAAAAAGTTGATTGATTGATTGATTGATAACTTTGTTACAAGCTCAAAGTTGATGTGCTTGATAAAGTCCTTTTAATAATAACTCACTTAAAGAAAGAAGCTAATGTTAATACACACTTTTGTTTACATTTGTTGTTATATGTATTTGTTAATACCATTATTGTAGGGTTAAACGGCGCTATTGTACTTTATACGCTCTGTACCGGCTTTGATTAACCTTGTTGGCTAGTCAGGTACGGTTGGCTAATTAACAGCTAAATTAACGGTAACTCATCTAGCTATAGTTAGCTAACTTTCATGATTTACACTTTTATTTTACATCGTGTAGATTTTTAATGGTTCTTCGGTTTGTGGGTTCTTTAATAGATATCCGCAGATAGTATCTAAGTTTGGGGTTTCCATTATAAAGCATGTAGAGTATTGATTTAATCTTCCTGTAGTAAGCTAGTAGGGTGAACTTTAGATAGATACCTAAAACATATTACACCATAGCTTCTGTTTCTATAATAAAATAACCATATTTATAGCTTAGCCTACTAGCTATAATTTAGTTTTACAACAAGTCTACAAGGTAAATGTACACTACAATCTTCTCCTGTATGAATATTTAGGTTTTAGGAGCTTACTCCTATAATATTATGTAGTAACTATATTTCTTGTACGAGTATATGTTGTTTACTACCCTGATTGTGTAAATATCACTTATATATATGCTGTCCATTTTCTTGAGCCACTTATATGGGTAGGGAGAGTTCCTATGGGATAAAAAGCTTTTCAAACTACCATCCCTGGCTCTCAAGACCAGGCACCTTAGTGGCTCTACTTTTCTTTTTTTTTTATATTTAGATATACTTTAGTACACACTAGTAGAGTTCTACCTTAGAATTGGAATGTATAATAGAAGATGTACCTTACTGAATTTTCATGTAAGTTAAAAAAGAAAAAAAAAAAGATTAATCAAAAAATAATTGACTGATTAATCGATGACTAAAATAATCAGTTGCAGCCCTGGTGTTTAGGCTGAAATAAGATGTCTTTCCTAAAAAAAAAAAAAAAAATCAAAAGTCCAGATTTCAAAAAAGAGAAAAAAGGACAGGGAAAGAAAACTAAATGAGGGGAAAACAGCTGCTAACCAAATTCTTTGAAAAGAGGTGAGCTTGAAAACTAGCTATATTAAGTTGGGAGGTCTGGGGGACCAAACTGCACCATTTTCCAGAAAAATGGTGGAATTTTGGCATTCCCATATGTTAAAATGCACGGGAATACACCCAAATTGCACCATTTTTCTAGAAAATGGTGCAATTTGGTCCCCCAGACCACCAGGCTGTGTTAATGTTAATACAGCCTGGCACAACAGTTCCATGTCATATTTCCTACAGAGTTAGAATGTGATCATATATTTGTAACAAGCCTGGCTCGACGGCAAGTCACAACCCAACAAACTAGCTGGGAGGGGGAAATAACTCAAAAGGTTCAGGCCAATTAAAATTGTTTATTTAAACAATATAATAAATGCAACATAAATACAAAGCATGCAAGTAAGAATCAGTGGTGTATGCAGTGCATGAAGGCGCATGAATATGTAGGTGCAAATGTGTTGGCGTGTGAAAACCAAAAGTAACTAAAACAAAAAATGAAATGGACAAACCAAATGGGTTACCTGGTGGGGAGAGAGCAGAGAGAGTGAATGAGCACAGCACAAACAATTAACAGCACAGCACAGGTACCACCACTCAAGCAGCCCCACCCCTGCCTGCCATGGGGAGCCTCCCACCAACAGGCAGGGGAGGGCCGTGACACCCCCCTCCTTAAAATGAGGGTACTACTCTCATCCAAACAGGCCTACGTACATAAGACCCAACCAAAATAATACCCGTGCATACAGTACATTCTGCACCCTTCCACCAGCTGTCCATACCTCCACCCAGCAGCCCTGGTACCTGGGGAGCAGTTTAAGAGCAGGAGGACAAATAGTGAGGCAAAAAGGAGCAGAGAAACACATTAGGTTAAAGGAGCACGGGAAAGAGCATCAGCAATAATGTTATCTTTACCACTGATGTGTCTTATGTCAAGAGTGTACGATTGTAAAAACAAAGCCCAACGCATAAGGCGCTGGTTGGGATTCTGCAGAGACTTCAAAAGATCAGTGGATGATGATCAGTGAATACAGTCAACGGAGTCGACCCGGAACCTACATAGACCTCGAAGTGCTGTAAAGCCCAAATGAGGCCCAAAGCCTCTTTTTCAATTACAGAATAATTAAATTGATACTTATTACAATTCGGGAGAAGAAACTTACAGGGCACCTCAACATTATTATCATTGTCCTGTAGAAGTACAGCACCTGCCCCCAGTCTGACTGGCATCCACCTGTAATTTAAAAGGTTACTAAAATTTGGTGCTGCCAACACCGGAATGGAACACAGCAATGCCTTAACTAAATCCAAGAGGCCTCCTGACATTGCGGGGACCAGAAAAAACTCAACCTTGGCTTTCAACAGGTTGGTCAGAGGGGCAACTACCATAGAAAGGTTTTTACAGAAGGAGCGGTAGTACCCAGCCATTCCAAGGAAGCGCATAAGCTCCTTTTTAGTAGTCGGAGGAGGAAACTGCTTTACGGCCTGTATTTTAGCCTCCACGGGACGGACAAAACCTTGACCCACCACTTTACCAAGGTAGGTGACTGTGGCTCTGGCAAACTCACACTTTGCCAAGTTTACAGTCAACCTGGCCCACACCAGCCGATCAAACAAGGCTTTTACTCTCCAGACATGCTCCTCCCAGGAATCCGAGTAGACAACCACATCATCAAGATACACTGCACACCCTTCTAGACCAGAGACTACACGGTTCATCAGCCTCTGAAAGGTGGCGGGAGCATTCCAGAGTCCAAAAGGCATCACTGTGTATGAAAACAAACCAGATGGTGTTATAAAAGCAGCAATCTCACGTGCCCGTTGAGAAAGTGGAACCTGCCAATATCCTTTCAAAAGATCAAACTTACTTACATACTTGGCAGACCCTACCTGATCAATACAGTCCTCCATCCTAGGCAGGGGATAGAGATCTGCTTTTGTAATGCCATTTACTTTTCGGTAATCTGTACATGGTCGAAAAGTAGAGTCTGGCTTTTCAACAAGCAAACAAGGTGAAGCCCAATCAGAATGGGATGGTTCTGCATACCATTATTAACATATACTGTACCTCAGAATCCAACTGTCGCCTCTTCTCCTCAGAAACCCTATAAAATTTTTGTTTAATAGGCTTAGCATCTCCGATGTCTATGTCATGTTCAGTAAAATGAGTTTGAGTTGGAGTATCAGAAAATAAAGCTGGATACTTTTTAATTAGCCCAACTAACTGAGTACACTTCTCAACATCCAAGTGGTCAAATAAAGTACCAAGATTTTCCAAAGTCTGCGAATTCTTTAACCGTCCTCTCAAAATCTCATCTGCAGCCAAAGCTACCTCTTCTCCCCCCTCCTCATGATCAAGACCACCAGGGGTAGTAACAGGCACAACAGCCAATGCTGCCCTCTCCACATGACCAGTATCCCTCTGATTAGAATCTCGAGAGTGGTAAGATTTCAATAGATTCACATGATACAATTTAGAAGTTTTCCTATGTCCAGGAGTTTCAATGAGATAGTTTAGATCAGACACTTTTCACAGAACTGTATAAGGACCAGAATACTTTGCCTGAAACTGAGAATTAACCAACGGCAAGTACTCTGTCCCCAGGACAAAACTCACGCAATTCACATTCCCTATCATACTTTTGCTTCATTTTCTTTTGAGAACACTCCAATTTTTGTTTTGCAAGTTCACCTGCTCGGTACAACTTAAACCTAAACCCATTGACAAAAGCAGTCAAGTTCTGTGGTGGCTCCTCAGGTAAACAACCCTCCTGGAGAACAGCTAGAGGACCCCTAACCTTATGCTCAAACACTAGGTCATTAGGGCTAAACCCTGTACTTTCCTGCACTACCTCACGAGCAGCCAACAAAAGCCAAGGTAAACCCTCTTCCCAATCAGTTCAGTGCAATATGCATGGAGCAACGACTTCAAAGTTTGATGAAAACGCTCTAATGCTCCTTGACTCTGAGCATGATGCGCTGTTGACTTGTTATGCTTAACTTTTAACTGCTTCAGAATCTGAGCAAACATTCTGGAAGTAAAATTTGAACCTTGATCTGACTGAATGATCCTCAGAATACCAAATGTAGAAATAAACTGAATCAAAGCTTTAACTACAGACTTGGTAGTGATAGTACGCAAAGGAAAGGCAGCCGGATATCTAATTGCTTGACACATTACCGTCAGCAAGTAGCTATGACCCGATTTCGAACGTGGTAAAGGCCCAACACAATTAATGATGAGATGCTCAAATGGCTAACCAATTGCCGGTATCGGATACAAGGGTGCTGGCTTAGCAACTTGATTAGGTTTACCAGTAAGTTGACAAGTATGACATGTTTTAATAAACCTTGATACGTCCCTCTTTAAGTGTGGCCAGAAAAATGACGCAAAATTCTGTCATAAGTTTTCCGCTCACCTAGATGACCAGACACAACACCATGCGATGTCTGAAGGACCTTACCACGCAAGGAGGTCAGTACAACTATTTGAAAAACTGCTTCTCCCAAACCTTGATCATTATGTGGAACATATTTTCTAACCAACAGTTCATCAAGAAGAAAATAACATTGAGCACTATCCCTCACTGCTACTTCAGGAACAACTTTATCAAAAATTTCAACCAAAGATTTGTCACCCTTTTGCTCTGCTATCAAGGAATCTCTAGAATTTGTCAAGCTTCCAATTTGAAGATCAGCTGGCAACTCAAGATTATCAGGCCGGCTCTCTGCCTCCTTATGCCGAGAACCAGCACGAGTAGTAACGCAACTTGGGAAGACATCTAGACTGCAATCTGGGGACCCACCAGCAGAGGGCACGGTTAACTCCTTGAAAATGTTAGGCTTGCCATCCGCCCACACTTTCCCACCAGCCAGATAATTTCCCAGAATCATGTGGACACCATCCACTGGCAACCTGGGTCTGACACCAACCACAACATCACCCTTGGCCAAACCACACACAAGATTGACTTTATGTAAAGGGGATGAAAAAGGAACCAAACCCATTCCACGGATTAGAACACAACTTCCTGTATCTGACAATTTTGAAAATGGCAACACAGACTCTAAAATAAAAGAATCCAAAGCTCCTGTGTCCCTCAAAATTTTAATTGGAACTTGTTGATTCCCATCTAACAAAGACACAACACCATCGGAAATGAAAGCTGAAAACTCCCCCTGGGTAGATTCAGAACCAGCCTTACCCTGTTGGTGGTAGAGCTCACCCTGGTGGACAGGTGTGGCAACAGGACTTGTAACCGGAGCTGCCATCACAGCCGGCTTTACTTGTTCCGACCTTTTGGAGCTAAACAAAGGACAATCTTTTTTCCAATGTCCCTCACCCAAACAGTATCTACAGGTATTTGCATTAACTGGTCCTTTTGATCCCACATTAGCAAACTTTTGCTGAGGTTTTTGGAAAGAAACCCCAGGCAGTGGTGCCTTATGTTTTAACATAGACTCACTTTTATTACGACCTTCCCTATTTGAGTCAAAACGAGTTTTATGGGTTAACACATATTCATCTGCCAGAATAGCTGCTTCCCCAGGAGACTTGACTTTCGTTCGTTAATATATGTGGCAACAGAATAAAGAATAAAGTAACCACTTCAGCAGCTGTAGACCATCGACTAAAGGCATTTGACAAGTCCCTTACAAACTCAGAATAAGTCTGTGAATCTTGTTTCTTCCTGTACCGAAAACGTTGACGATATGCTTCTGGTACCAGCTCGTAGACTTTAAGGACTGCCACTTTAACAGTAGCATAAACCTTACTATCTGCAACATTTAATGCTGAAAAAGCCTCCAATGTTTTCCCTGTAAGCACACACTGTAACAAAGTAGTTCTATCCACATCTGACCAGGCCCTAGCATCAGCAATGCCTTCAAACAAAATAAAGTACGTATCTGGATCTGATTCATCAAATTTAGGTAGTAAACGAAGATTCTGTGAAACATCAAACTGAGTCTCCCTTTCAACCCCTGGTCTATTGCCACTTCTCAGCCTTTCCAGTTCTAGCTGCATCTGCCACAGCTCCCGCTGCTGCTCAAAAGTTAACATGACTGGACTAGGCTGAACCGTTGCCCCTTGACTGGCACCGGACTGAAAGAGAACACCAGCGTACAAAAGATCTTGTTTTAATGAATCCCAAACTATTTCCTTTAACTTCCTATCCACTATAACAATTTTGTAATGCTCTGCAATCTCCAATAACTGTTCTTTTGTGCACAATTCTAAAGCCAACTCCGAAGGTGACTGAACAAAACTAGCCAACATGGAGGACATCGTGTCAGAAAGACCAACCAAATTAACTAAACAAATTTAGAAAACTCACCCGCTGCCCCAACTGGGTTATTGGTAAAGAGCCCCACCCCACTAAACTCAAGAAAAAGCTAACTAACTGCCCCCTAGTCTTCGTGCAGTCTGGCGGGAGGTTTTTAATCACCAGTGACCCTAAAGGCCACTGTACCAATGGGGCTGTGAGCTCCTGCACATGCAGCCACCCACAGGATCCCACGGACATGAACCCGAGCCGATGAAAGGGGAGAGGGGATAGGGAAGCTCTATCCACCTCGCTGCCACCTACAAAAAAAAAACACCACGAGCCACCTAATGTGACCCGCTGATAAACCTAACAGGGGAGGACTCCCACCAGACTAAACCCAGTACTAGGCCCAGATGTGAGCTTCTAACCAAAGTAGCACAAAAGAAAAATGCTAACTGCTCTCAACCCCAACTGGCCCAAACCAAATTTCCCCATACAAAACTGGCTATCAAAGTAACCTACTGAAACTACAGCAAACAAAGTTAATTACAAAGTAGGTCAAACAAGGCCAAGCTACAAATGCAAAACATCAAAATACACAAACTAACCAAAATTTAACCCAAATATTAAGTTAAATTAACTTTAAATTAGACGAGCCCCCATGTGTAACAAGCCTGGCTCGACGGCAAGTCACAACCCAAACAAACTAGCTGGGAGGGGGAAATAACTCAGAAGGTTTAGGCCAATTAAAATAGTTTATTTAACAAACAATAATAATAAAATGCAACATAAATACAAAGCATGCAAATGTAAGTAAGAATCAGTGGTGTATGCAGTGCATGAAGGCGCATGAATATGTAGGTGCAAATGTGTTGGCGTGTGAAAACCAAAAGTAACTAAAACAAAAAATGAAATGGACAAACCAAATGGGTTACCTGGTGGGGAGAGAGCAGAGAGAGTGAATGAGCACAGCACAAACAATTTAACAGCACAGCACAGGTGCCACCACTCAAGCAGCCCCACCCCTGCCTGCCATGGGGAGCCTCCCACAACAGGCAGGGGAGGGCCATAACATATTACAGCAATGAGATCCGTTCAGCTCTGAGCCTGACATGCGTAATGACGCGTTACTGTGCATGAGACCACGAAGAGACACAGCTGCCCGTGCTATATACAGATATGATGTAGATAATAGTGTTATATGTCGACGCGAGTTGAGGAGCGGGCTGTGAGGGCGATTTTAACATCCACACAGATGCTGAGAATGACAGCCTCAACACTGCATTTAATCTATTATTAGACTCAATTGGCTTTGCTCAAAATGTAAATGAGTCCACCCACCACTTTAATCATATCTTAGATCTTGTTCTGACTTATGGTATGGAAATAGAAGACTTAACAGTATTCCCTGAAAACTCCCTTCTGTCTGATCATTTCTCAATAACATTTACATTTACTCTGATGGACTACCCAGCAGTGGGGAATAAGTTTCATTACACTAGAAGTCTTTCAGAAAGCGCTGTAACTAGGTTTAAGGATATGATTCCTTCTTTATGTTCTCTAATGCCATATAACAACACAGTGCAGAGTAGCTACCTAAACTCTGTAAGTGAGATAGAGTATCTCGTCAATAGTTTTACATCCTCATTGAAGACAACTTTGGATGCTGTAGCTCCTCTGAAAAAGAGAGCTTTAAATCAGAAGTGCCTGACTCCGTGGTATAACTCACAAACTCGTAGCTTAAAGCAGATAACCCGTAAGTTGGAGAGGAAATGGCGTCTCACTAATTTAGAAGATCTTCACTTAGCCTGGAAAAAGAGTCTGTTGCTCTATAAAAAAGCCCTCCGTAAAGCTAGGACATCTTTCTACTCATCACTAATTGAAGAAAATAAGAACAACCCCAGGTTTCTTTTCAGCACTGTAGCCAGGCTGACAAAGAGTCAGAGCTCTATTGAGCTGAGTATTCCATTAACTTTAACTAGTAATGACTTCATGACTTTCTTTGCTAACAAAATTTTAACTATTAGAGAAAAAATTACTCATAACCATCCCAAAGATGTATCGTTATCTTTGGCTGCTTTCAGTGATGCCGGTATTTGGTTAGACTCTTTCTCTCCGATTGTTCTGTCTGAGTTATTTTCATTAGTTACTTCATCCAAACCATCAACATGTTTATTAGACCCCATTCCTACCAGGCTGCTCAAGGAAGCCCTACCATTATTTAATACTTCGATCTTAAATATGATCAATCTATCTTTGTTAGTTGGCTATGTACCACAGGCTTTTAAGGTGGCAGTAATTAAACCATTACTTAAAAAGCCATCACTTGACCCAGCTATCTTAGCTAATTATAGGCCAATCTCCAACCTTCCTTTTCTCTCAAAAATTCTTGAAAGGGTAGTTGTAAAACAGCTAACTGATCATCTGCAGAGGAATGGTCTATTTGAAGAGTTTCAGTCAGGTTTTAGAATTCATCATAGTACAGAAACAGCATTAGTGAAGGTTACAAATGATCTTCTTATGGCCTCGGACAGTGGACTCATCTCTGTGCTAGTTCTGTTAGACCTCAGTGCTGCTTTTGATACTGTTGACCATAAAATTTTATTACAGAGATTAGAGCATGCCATAGGTATTAAAGGCACTGCGCTGCGGTGGTTTGAATCATATTTGTCTAATAGATTACAATTTGTTCATGTAAATGGGGAATCTTCTTCACAGACTAAAGTTAATTATGGAGTTCCACAAGGTTCTGTGCTAGGACCAATTTTATTCACTTTATACATGCTTCCCTTAGGCAGTATTATTAGACGGTATTGTTTAAATTTTCATTGTTACGCAGATGATACCCAGCTTTATCTATCCATGAAGCCAGAGGACACACACCAATTAGCTAAACTGCAGGATTGTCTTATAGACATAAAGACATGGATGACTTCTAATTTCCTGCTTTTAAACTCAGATAAAACTGAAGTTATTGTACTTGGCCCCACAAATCTTAGAAACATGGTGTCTAATCAGATCCTTACTCTGGATGGCATTACCCTGACCTCTAGTAATACTGTGAGAAATCTTGGAGTCATTTTTGATCAAGATATGTCATTCAAAGCGCATATTAAACAAATATGTAGGACTGCTTTTTTGCATTTACGCAATATCTCTAAAATTAGAAAGGTCTTGTCTCAGAGTGATGCTGAAAAACTAATTCATGCATTTATTTCCTCTAGGCTGGACTATTGTAATTCATTATTATCAGGTTGTCCTAAAAGTTCCCTAAAAAGCCTTCAGTTAATTCAAAATGCTGCAGCTAGAGTACTAACGGGGACTAGAAGGAGAGAGCATATCTCACCCATATTGGCCTCTCTTCATTGGCTTCCTGTTAATTCTAGAATAGAATTTAAAATTCTTCTTCTTACTTATAAGGTTTTGAATAATCAGGTCCCATCTTATCTTAGGGACCTCGTAGTACCATATCACCCCAATAGAGCACTTCGCTCTCAGACTGCAAGCTTACTTGTAGTTCCTAGGGTTTATAAGAGTAGAATGGGAGGCAGAGCCTTCAGCTTTCAGGCTCCTCTCCTGTGGAACCAGCTCCCAATTGAGATCAGGGAGACAGACACCCTCTCTACTTTTAAGATTATGCTTAAAACTTTCCTTTTTGCTAAAGCTTATAGTTAGGGCTGGATCAGGCGACCCTGAACCATCCCTTAGTTATGCTGCTATAGACGTAGACTGCTGGGGAGTTCCCACGATGCACTGTTTCTTTCTCTTTTGCTCTGTATGCACCACTCTGCATTTAATCATTAGTGATTAAATCGATCTCTGCTCCCCTCCACAGCATGTCTTTTTCCTGGTTCTGTCCCTCAGCCCCAACCAGTCCCAGCATAAGACTGCCCCTCCCTGAGCCTGGTTCTGCTGGAGGTTTCTTCCTGTTAAAAGGGAGTTTTTCCTTCCCACTGTAGCCAAGTGCTTGCTCACAGGGGGTCGTTTTGACCGTTGGGGTTTTACATAATTATTGTATGGCCTTGCCTTACAATATAAGGCGCCTTGGGGCAACTGTTTGTTGTGATTTGGCGCTGTATAAAAAAAAAAATTGATTGAAATTGATTGAATTGATTGTCTGTACGTCGTTGTGCGATTCACAACATTAAATTGTTACTTTTGGCTTATCCATTGTCCGTTCATTTACACCCCCTGTTGTGGGTCCATGTCACGACACTTTCACAACAATGTCACTTTGATTAATGTCAAGTTGTCCTAATCAAGACAACCCAAAAATATGTCAACTTGTTATGACAAAAACCGAATGACAATGACAGGAGTCATAAACACTTATGACATTGACATAATGTTTTTGACACATTCATGACTGAGTCATATAACAGTTATGACAGTGTCATGTCACTATTATGACGATAGTGTCAACCAAAGTGTTACCCCTATGTTTTATGACCAAAATGCCAGCATGGCTGCAGCTTTGAACACTTACAAACAGCCCCAATCTCCCCTCACTGTTATAAATGGTCCGTTATACTCATCACTCATTCGTTTTATCTTAAATTTTAATCCTCTTTTCCACACCCGGAGCAACATTGAGTTGTAAATCCTAACAGCTCTGAAGGTGAATCCGGAGCTGAAAACCACCAAGGACATAATGGCCAGGAGGACCAGCAATCATAAAGTCTCAAAGTTCTTCAACTTACTCCAGCAAAACACACAGAGACAAAAAATAAATACAATACCCCCATCACAAATAGCCACAATCATGCACAATGGTGTCAGAATGATGAATTGGCGCACATCCCAAAAATTTTCTGATTTCAGTTCCAAAATGTTCTGACAGCCATCTGAAGAAGTCACATTTGGCGGACCCGAATGTGATGCACATGCTCAAAACCCTCGGGGCACCGTCGAGATAGGACACCTATCCGATGGCGGTCCATTTGCAGTCTGAGGACCATGTGACCGCAATTTACATATTTTGATGGTGGCAAACAGTATCTGAAATGATTTGTGTGCATACAGGGGAACCTCGAGATGTATCTTATATCCTCAATAGATCTTACAGTACAGATATTTGTCTATTCCTTCCCATGGGTGACATAAAAATGTGAATATTGTCTCCATCATAACTGTATTTAACACGGCCAGCTGCACCTCTCCATGGTGCGCAGTAATACGTCATTGCACGTGTCAGGCTTGGACCTGAATGTATCTCACGCTGTAATAAATGATCACCTTCTAACTCTGTAGGAGATATGACATGGAACTGTTGTGCCAGGCCATGACAGAATTAATAAACATGAATCTCACCTCCAACAGTGGTCCAGGAGTGTTTCACAGTGTGGACATGGAGCTGGACCGCAGCCTGTGGTTAAAATCCTCTCACTCAAAATAAAAAAAAAATCCCATGTGATAATCCATTGTAGTGTCCAGAGTTGCACTGTGCTCCTGAAGTGAGCAAAAAAGAAATTAACGTTCCCTGGAAAGGCTCTGTTTGAACAAGGGACAACATGGCACACTGTCAGCAAACTTTCAGCGAAGCTGTGCAGTGCCACTAAGCACGTAAGCCACACCCACGCTTAGTGGGTCATGCAGTGTTACACACACACCTGAGTAATAATTGCAGCCCCATGCATGTGCACATGTAAGTAAGGAACACAGCTCTCTAGTCCCGTATTTGCCATCTGGACGTTTGGACATCAGGCAGGTTGCAGTGCCTTTATATGGCCATCTGACAGCAGTCTATGTCATCTACCTGTTGTCTACATGTGCTTTGGATGCCATCATGCAGGTGTGCATGAGGTAATCTGGATGCATTTTGACACGGTCGACCACGTGTCTTTTGCTCCCGATTGTGTCAGATTATGGCAATATTTGCCGTGTTGGGCATGGTTCCTGCACATTCTTGCTATGTATGATGGGGGCTTGACCCAAATGCCGGTGGGGTTTTTGTTTCTGCCAAAAACAGCAGCACTTTGATAAATCCAGGGGCATCCCAAGCCATTAAATTTGGTGATGTTGATTAGCCAAATATTTATTATTTTTCCTTAGCAACCATACACAATTGGGTCCAGGGGCGAAAATTATATCACCCACAAGATATTAAATTTGGTGATGCTGTTTGGCCACATATTTATTATTTTTCCTGAGCAACATACACAATTGGTTATTTCGCTGCACTTCAAGGGGGCTGATGAGTGATCGCCCAAGAAGAGAAATGATACGTTCTGTGCTTCTGTCTGTGGAAATGCACTGTTGAATGAGAATCAGTTGGTGGAAATGTTTTAATAATTCATATTACATGTGCCCATACTATTACTGTAAGTAAAACTGACATTGATAATACTTTTTAAAAATATAAATTTTATATTTTTTTTCCCATACAGTTCTGGGAGGGCGGTACCCCAGCCCCCCCTATGGGCCAGCCACCACTGGCCTGTTCAGATTTGTGGCGGTGTGCGCACAGTGGCGCATTGTGCTTTTGATTTGATAGCTGCTGTTCACATTCACTTTACATGATGAAGTGTGCCACATACATATCAACAGTTCCTTTGCACTCTGGGGGGGCATTGGATGTGGACATTATTATAAGAGCCACGTGGAGGGTTTTGAACATGTGCATCACACTCTGAGCCGCCGGCCGATTTTGACCAACTGTGTGGACTCTTGCAAATGGCTGTCAGAACATTTTTGAAGTGCAACTTGGACATTTTCGGATTTGGGCCGAATCGTCATTCTGATGACATTCGGCCCTCATTCTGGCTATGTGTGATGGAGGTATAAATTCTCTATCGGTGTTGGCCTCTTTTTCACATCTCACTTATCCTGCACCACACCTCTCCTCACAGCAATCACACCTTCTGAATAATACCTCTGTTCAAAGCTTTGTTGTCAGTCCTACATTGCTGCAATATGTTTATGGAAAATGGACTGCATTCATATAGCACTTTTCCATTTCAATCAGAAGCTCAAAGCACATCACAATGATGCCTCACATTCACTCATTCAGACACACAAACGCCAGTGTAAGAGTCCTGCTACGCAAGGCGCCCAACTGCACACTGGGAGCAACTGGGGGATTAAGGACCTTGTCAAAGGCAGTGATGGGCACAGTTCCTAATGCAAAGCTAACTTTTTCATTAGCTGAATGGACCAATTAGCTTCCCTAAATTTAGTTCCGCTAACTTTTAGTACACTAACATTTTTTTTGCTGGCATAGTGAGTAAAGATTAACAGCCAAAAACATCTGTAAATGCTAAAATCAAACATATTAGTTCCTGTCATGTGTCAGGCTGCTGTTAGGAGCTCAGCCCTCCCCCAGCAGAAAGACGCATGGCAGCTGAGTCATTTACTTTTAACATACGACAACAACACAGACAGTGGCAGAAGAGATCAAAGGCAAAGCAATTTTCACTCATGGTCACAACATAACTCTTCACCAAACTAGCTAAACTCCATAAACAATAAAACACACAACAAATCTATAACACTAACAACTCTGCTAATTTAACATGTTCTACAATAATAATTAAAAATCAAACAAACCCTGAACTCTCATAATGCATTGCAGCAGTGATCGACAGTGTGTAGATGCAAATCTTTACTTTTCAAGTGAAAAGACATTTATGGAGTTAAATTTGTCTCATTAATACCCACAAATGCAGAGGGTGATCTGCAAATTGTCCTTGACTTGCACACGTGTTTTGTGATCCACAAACAAAAATTTCTTATTTATAACTTGTGTGTTGGTTTTTTACAAATGTGTATTTGTAAATATGTCATTTGTTTCATTTGTAAAAAAAAAAAAAAAAAAAGACATTTGCAAAACTGAAAATTCTGTTTGTGAGACTCATTTCCCATAATGCCTTTTGGCATGTGTGTTGGTCAATGCTCAAACCTTCAGAGTTGCTGTTAATGTTGATAAACTGTCCAGAATTAATGCAGTTTTGTTTGTAAATGAAACTATGAGTGAAAAGTGCCTTGCATTTGATCTTGTCTGCCAACATCTACATTGTTGTGTGTGAAATCTAAGTGAGTTTTTTTTGTTTTTTTTCAGCAGCAGCAGTAGTGGGCAGAAGGCAGGATGCAGGGTGCATAAAGATATAATCTCTGGGTCATTGTTTGTTTTGGGCTCTTACTGCCTTTGAATTTATTCCGAAGCCCCTGTGGTGTTTAAACTCAAAACTGGCTTATCAGTAGCTGACAGTGTGCCGAATCAGTATTAAAAGTTAGCTGTTAGCAGTTAGCTGTAACATCCACTAATTTTTTGCAGTTTATCGCTTTAGCGTTATAAAAGTTAACTTTTCAGTTAGCAGATTTGCGTTTATCAAAGCTAACTTTGTGGTCAGCTATCCCCATAAATGGTAAAAGGGCACTTAGTGAATTTCCGGTCAGGCGGGAGTTTGAACTGAGGATCCTCTGGTCTCAAGCCCACCACTAGACCATCACCTTGCAGTGTAATTTTACCAAAGGCATGTGATGTACTAATATTACATTATGTTGATTTGCAAATGCCAGAAGATGGTTATGTTGTGCAATACTGATATCATTTAACAGATTATTTAGAAGGATAAAGTACGTTGTATATACTCCTTTTGCACCGACCGGGTAATAGCATTTAGAAAAACACACCTGATACTGTATATTGTTTTGGTTTTTTTAATCCTGAGGCCAGAATTCAAAACTAAGGGTGTAAATGTAAAAGTAAAGAACTTAATTGTTAAAAAAGAAACACTGAATTAAAATCATATTTACGGATGGAAAATTATGATGAGTTGGAATTTTTAAACAAAGGATGAGTTTCCATGACCCAGAGAGTTGAACTCTCTAGCCCTGGAGATTGTCCAGAAAAGTGATCTCATCACACCTGGCAACTTCTTCTTGAATCATAAACAGCTGTTTTTATTGGTTTAAGATTTGCTATATTGCGAAAGACCACCCACTTGCGGTGGACAAATGTGCTGTTCACACTGTTTAAGATGGCCAAAAACCAGTGTGATTCGAAGCTGTTCTGTTGTTTCTTGAGTGAATTTTTGCTTCTTTTTTGCTTTGAGACTTTGATTTTTCTCTTACTTTTCTGGACACCGTTAAGAAGATATATTCTGAACCATTGTGTACATCTGGTGATGAAGGTCTCTCTCATGAGTCTCTATGACATCCTCCCCATATGTACATATATATTTGGTCAGCACTTCTTTTTCCATTATGTTACGTATTTGTCAGTACACATTTATCTAGGTACATATCACATTGTTTTATAGGGGAAACATGGACAACCCTAATGGCCCCTTCAAACATAGTGCGAAGTTTGGTTGAATATGGCAAAACAGCGCAAAACAGTTTGAATTAGTGCACCACGAAACATTGTGCCAACAGCAGGTGTGCACGCGACGGTGTCTTTCAAGCAGGAACACAGTGTGAGGTGCACCACATCGCGCCACTGATGTGGAATAAATAAAAAATAAAAAGCAGCTGGTACCTGTGGAACCACATTGTGATCCGTCTGTTCTTCTGTAGATGACCCATGGTGACAGACATACAGTCATGAAATGACATGAATGAGAAGCAGTTTGCTCTTCTCATGTTCACATTTGCTGGTGTGTGTCCAGCCAGCCCGCATGCGTGTCCTGCCCGACACGTGTCTTGTGGACGGAGCGCCAGAACTGACACCGCATCATATGAAACAGAGCTCACGTGGGTGACGTGAAAGTCAAATCACCCGCTGCTTGTTATGACGGTCCATTTCATCCTGAGGGTAGCCTGTCAGTGGGCTCCAGTGAAGAGCATGTGCATGCTGCAGCCCACAGCATATATCACCACAGTGATATACAACCTCAATTCCAATGAAGTTGGGACATTGTGTAAAATGTAAATAAAAACAGAATATAATGATATGAAAATCCTCTTCAACCTATATTCAATTGAATACACCACAAAGACAAGATATGTAATGTTCAAACTGATCAATTTGATTGTTTTTGTGCAAATATTTGCTCATTTTGAAATGGATGCCTGCAACACATTTCAAAAAAGTTGGGACGGGGCAACAAAAGACTGCGAAAGTTGATAAATGCTCAAAGAACACCTGTTTGGAAACAGGTGAGTGTTATGATTGGGTATAAAAAGAGCATCCCCAAAAGGCTCAACCATTCACAAGCAAAGATGGGGGGAGGATCACCACTTTGTGAACAACTGTGTGAAAAAAAATAGTTCAACAGTTTAAGAACAATGTTTCTCAATTGCAAGGAATTTAGGGATTCCATCATCTGCAGTCCATAATATAATCAGAAGATTCAGAGAATCTGGAGAACTTTCTACAGATAAGCGGCAAGGCTGAAAACCAACACTGAATACCTGTGACCTTCGATCCCTCAGGCGGCACTGCATTAAAAACTGACATCACTGTGTAAAGGATCTTACCACAGGGGCTCAGGAACACTTCAGAAAACCATTGTCAGTTAACACAGTTCGTCGTTATATCTACAAGTGCAAGTTAAAACTCTACCATGCAAAGCAAAATCACATACATCAACAACATCCAGAAATGCTGTCGCCTTCTCTGAGACTGAGCTCATTTGAAATGGACAGACGCAAAGTGGAAAAGTGTGCTGTGGTCTGATGAGTCCACATTTCAAATTGTTTTGGAAATCATGGATGTCATGTCCTCTGGACAAAAGAGGAAAAAGACCATCCAGACTGGTATCAGCGCAAAGTTCAAAATCAGAATCAGAATGAATCAGAATCAGAATCAGAATGCCTTTTATTGTCATTATACATTGGTACAACGAGATTAGGGCCATCCAGTTGCAGTGCAATAGAATAGAATAAGAATACAAATAGTGCAAAAAAAGAGATAAAAATAGTGCAAGAGTATGTATCAAAAACAAGATATAAAGAAAAATTCAACAATGTAAGGAAAAATATATATACAACTGACACTAGTGCAAGGTGCGGCTAGGATATAAATACATTGCACAGAAATGTATATTGTCTATGGGTGATTGGGTTATTGCACATGGTTAGGATTGCACAAGGAGGATCAGTGCATGCTAGAGTTCAATGTGGTTATGGCTTTGGGGACTGTTTTTCAGTCTGTTTGTTTTTGTCCTTGTGAGCCTGTAGCGCCTCCCTGAGGGCATCAAGTCAAACAGGGCAGAGCCAGGGTGAAAGCAGTCTTTGGAGATCGCTTTGGCTCTGCTGAGGCAGCGCGAGGTGTAAATGTCCAACAGGGAGGGGAGAGGGCGGCCGATGATCTTCTGTGCTGCCTTAACAACCCTCTGCATTCTCTCCCTGTCAGCAGTGGTGGAGCTGCCAAACCATACTGTGATGCAGTATGTCAGCAGGCTCTCAATGGATGAGTGGTAGAAGGCCAGCAGCAGGTCGGTGTTGAGGTTGTACTTACTGAGGACTCTCAGGAAGTGTAGCCGCTGCTGAGCCTTCATGAGGATAGAGGAGATGTCGTTGGACCAGGAGATGCAGTCTGAGATGAGAACGCCGAGATACCTGAAGGTGTGGACCCTTTCCACATGCTCGCCGTTGATGAGAAGGGGGGTAGGGTCGGTGCAGTGTTTCCTGAAGTCAATGATGATCTCTCTGGTCTTCCTAGTGTTCAGAGCGAGGTTGTTCTCTGAGCACCAGGCTGCCAGCTGCCGGATCTCCTCTCTGTAGGCAGCCTCAACACTTCCGGAGATGAGACCGACCAGTGTGGTATCGTCTGCAAACTTGACAATAAGGTTGTTCTTGTGGGCCGGTCTGCAGTCATAGGTGTAGAGGCAGTAGAGGAGGGGGCTCAGCACGCAGCCCTGTGGAGAGCCAATGCTCAGCGTGCGGGTGGAGGAGAGGTGGGGGCCGAGTCTCACAGTCTGGGGACGGTTGGAAAGAAAGTCTTTAATCCAGGCACATGTGAGAGGGTGGAAGCTGAGAGTGTCCAGTTTTGTGGTGAGTCTGTCTGGGATTATTGTGTTGAAGGCAGAACTATAATCCATAAAGAGCATTTGGACGTAGCTCTGTGGCTGCTCCAGGTGGTTTAGAGCAGAGTGGAGAGCTACGGCGATGGCGTCCTCTGTGGATCTGTTTACCCTGTATGCAAACTGGTGAGGGTCGAGGTCTGGGGGGAGGTGGTCCTTGATGTGCTGAAGAACCAGTCTCTCAAAACACTTCATGATTACCGGAGTGAGGGCCACCGGGCGGTAATCATTCAGGCTGGTGATGGGAGACTTCTTTGGCACCGGGATTATGGTGGAGGTTTTCAGGCAGGACGGGATGACTGCTTGGTCCAGGGAGAGGTTGAAGATCCTGGTGAAGGTGGGGGTGACCTGGTTGGCACACGCTCTGAGCACCTTGCCAGGTACTCTGTCTGGGCCAGCAGCTTTCCTGGGGTTCACTGCGAGGAGCACGCGCCTGACATCATGCTCTTTTACAGTGAGTGGAGTGGTGCGGGGACCAGGTGGGGGTGGGGGGAGGGCAGGAGCAGGTGAGTGCAGCTGGGAAGATCCGAACCGAGCAAAGAAGCCGTTTAGCTCCTCTGCCAGTGGTGCACTCAGGTCCATTGTTGGAGCATCACAACCCCGGAAGTTTGTGATGTCATGTATTCCCTGCCACACCCTCCGTGCGTTGTTGCTAGACAGATGGGACTCTGTCTGCATCCTGTGGTCCGCCTTTGCTCTTGTTAATCCTCTCTTCAGGTGAGCTGAGTATTCCATTAACTTTAACTAGTAATGACTTCATGACTTTCTTTGCTAACAAAATTTTGACTATTAGAGAAAAAATTACTCATAACCATCCCAAAGATGTATCGTTATCTTTGGCTGCTTTCAGTGATGCCGGTATTTGGTTAGACTCTTTCTCTCCGGTTGTTCTGTCTGAGTTATTTTCATTGGTTGCTTCGTCCAAACCATCGGCATGTTTATTGGACCCCATTCCTGCCAGGCTGCTCAAGGAAGTCCTACCATTATTTAATGCTTCAATCTTAAATATGATCAATCTATCTTTGTTAGTTGGTTATGTACCACAGGCCTTTAAGGTGGCAGTAATTAAACCATTACTTAAAAAGCCATCACTTGACCCAGCTATCTTAGCTAATTATAGGCCAATTTCCAACCTTCCTTTTCTCTCAAAGATTCTTGAGAGGGTAGTTGTAAAACAGCTAACTGATCACCTGCAGAGGAATGGTCTATTTGAAGAGTTTCAGTCAGGTTTTAGAATTCATCATAGTACAGAAACAGCATTAGTGAAGGTTACAAATGATCTTCTTATGGCTTCGGACAGTGGACTTATCTCTGTGCTTGTTCTGTTGGACCTCAGTGCTGCTTTTGATACTGTTGACCATAAAATTTTATTACAGAGATTAGAGCATGTCATAGGTATTAAAGGCACTGCGCTGCGGTGGTTTGAATCATATTTGTCTAATAGATTACAGTTTGTTCATGTAAATGGGGAATCTTCTTCACAGACTAAAGTTAATTATGGAGTTCCACAAGGTTCTGTGCTAGGACCAATTTTATTCACTTTATACATGCTTCCCTTAGGCAGTATTATTAGACGGTATTGCTTAAATTTTCATTGTTACGCAGATGATACCCAGCTTTATCTATCCATGAAGCCAGAGGATACACACCAATTAGCTAAACTGCAGGATTGTCTTACAGACATAAAGACATGGATGACCTCTAATTTCCTGCTTTTAAACTCAGATAAAACTGAAGTTATTGTACTTGGCCCCACAAATCTTAGAAGCATGGTGTCTAACCAGATCGTTACTCTGGATGGCATTTCCCTGATCTCTAGTAATACTGTGAGAAATCTTGGAGTAATTTTTGATCAGGATATGTCATTCAAAGCGCATATTAAACAAATATGTAGGACTGCCTTTTTGCATTTACGCAATATCTCTAAAATCAGAAAGGTCTTGTCTCAGAGTGATGCTGAAAAACTAATTCATGCATTTATTTCCTCTAGGCTGGACTATTGTAATTCATTATTATCAGGTTGTCCTAAAAGTTCCCTAAAAAGCCTTCAGTTGGTTCAGAATGCTGCAGCTAGAGTACTGACGGGGACTAGCAGGAGAGAGCATATCTCACCCGTGTTGGCCTCTCTTCATTGGCTTCCTGTTAATTCTAGAATAGAATTTAAAATTCTTCTTCTTACTTATAAGGTTTTGAATAACCAGGTCCCATCTTATCTTAGGGACCTCGTATTACCATATTACCCCATTAGAGCGCTTCGTTCTCAGACTGTGGGCTTACTTGTAGTTCCTAGGGTTTGTAAGAGTAGAATGGGAGGCAGAGCCTTCAGCTTTCAGGCTCCTCTCCTGTGGAACCAGCTCCCAATTCAGATCAGGGAGACAGATACCCTCTCTACTTTTAAGATTAGGCTTAAAACTTTCCTTTTCGCTAAGGCTTATAGTTAGGGCTGGATCGGGTGACCGTGGACCATCCCTTGGTTATGCTGCTTTAGACGTAGATTGTGGGGGGGTTCCCATGATGCACTGTTTCTTTCTCTTTTTGCTCCGTATGCATCACTCTGCATTTAATCATTAGTGATCGATCTCTGCCCCCCTTCACGGCATGTCTTTTTCCTGGTTTTTTCCCTCAGCCCCAACCAGTCTCAGCAGAAGACTGCCCCTCCCTGAGCCTGGTTCTGCTGGAGGTTTCTTCCTGTTAAAAGGGAGTTTTTCCTTCCCACTGTTGCCAAGTGCTTGCTCATAGGGGGTCGTTTTGACCGTTGGGGTTTTTCATAATTATTGTATGGCCTTGCCTTACAATATGGAGCGCCTTGGGGCAACTGTTTGTTGTGATTTGGCGCTATATAAGAAAAAGTTGATTGATTGATTGATTGATTGGTTAATCCTCTCTTCAGGTCAGCTCTGGCAGCACTATACAGAGCTCTGTCACCTGACCTGAAGGCAGCGTCGTGGGCCCTGAGGAGTGAGCGGACCTGGCTGGTCATCCAGGGTTTCTGATTTGGAAAAGCCCGGATGGTTTTTGTCACAGTCACATTCCCGATGCAGAACTGAATGTAGTCCAGAACCGTTCCTGTGTGTGTCTCCAGCTCATGATGTTCAAATAGGTCCCAGTCTGTCTGCTGGAAGCAGTCTTGGAGTATGGGGAGTGCGTTGTCAGACCAGATTGTAATAGTCTTTGTTGTGGGCTCAAGCCTGCGTCTAAGGGGGGTGTAGGCTGGCGTGAGCAGGAGGGAAAGATGGTCTGACTGTCCGAGGTGGGGGAGGGGTATGACTCTGTATGCAAGTTTGATGTTGGAGTAAACATGATCCAGTGTGTTCTCCCCTCTTGTAGCACATTTCACGTGTTGGTAGAAGTGAGGCAGTACAGTCTTTAAGTTGGCCTTGTTAAAATCCTCTGCTAAGATGTGTACTCCGTCTGGGTGAGCCCACTGCTGTTCGTTCATGGTGCTCAGCAGGAGAGAGAGTGCTGTGTTTACACTGGCGTCGAGTGGAATATACACAGCAGTGATGATAACAACAGTTAGCTCTGTCGGGAGGAAAAAAGGCCGGCACTTTACAGACATGTACTCGACATCTGGGGAGCAGTGACTGTCTATGATTGTCTCGTCGTTGCACCAGTTATCATGCACATAAATACAGAGCCCCCCCACCTCTCCTCCTCCCAGAGTCCTTTGTCCTGTCTCCGCGTAGCAGCGTGCGGCCAGCTAGCTGCACGCTAGCATCAGGTATGTCCGGGTGTAGCCAGGTTTCCGTGATAATAAGCACACAGCAGTCACGAACATAGCGATTTCCAGCGAGTTGTAAAACCAGGTCATCCATTTTATGCACCAGGGATCTGGCATTGGAGAGAAACAGGCTTGGGAGGGGTGGCTTGTGTGGTTGTTTGCGTAGCCTTAGCATAACACCAGACCTGTGGCCTCGCTTCTGCTTCCTCTCCCTCCGCTGTCTTCGTCGCCTCCCAGATCCGATAACAATCTATGGAGAGCCCGGCAGTCTTGATATGTCGTCTGGGATGTTGTGCGTGTGGTGAAAGTCGCTCGAAACAGATATCTGATGTAAATGTCTGATATCCAACAGCGACTGGCGGGTGTACTGCAAGCTCGCAGCGTGGATAGTGTCCAAAAATAAATAAAACTGTAGGAAAATAAAAAGAAACGAGCACTGAATGGAGAGCCGGAAAGCCGCTGCACCACCTAGGCGCGCCGCCATCATCATCAGCCAAAAGCCAGCATCTGTGATGGTATTGGGGTTGTGTTAGTGCCCATGGCATGGGCAACTTACACATCTGTGATGACAAAATCAATCCTGAAAGGTACATCCAGGTTTTAGAGCAACACATGCCATCCAAGCAACATCGTTTTCAGGGACGTCCCTGCTTATTTCAGCAAGACAATGCCAAGCCACATTCTGCACATGTTACAACAGCGTGGCTTTGTGGTAAAAGAGTGTGGGTACTAGACTGGCCTGCCTGCAGTCCAGACCTGTCGCCCAAAATATGACAACGGAGACCCGGACTGTTGAACAACTGAAGTCGTACATCAAGCAGGAATGGGAAAGAATTCCACCTACAAAGCTTCAACAATTAGTGTCCTCAGTTTCCAAATGCTTATTGAGTGTTGTTATAAGGAAAGGTGATATAACACAGTGGTAAACATACCTTTGTCCCAGCTTTTTTGAAACATGTTGCAGGAATCCATTTCAAAATGAGCATATATTTGCACAAAAACAACAAAGTCTATCAGTTTTAACATTAAATATCTTGTCTTTGTGGTGTATTCAATTGAAAATAGGTTGAAGACGATTTGAAAATCATTGTATTCTGTTTTTATTTACATTTTACACAATGTCCCAACTTCATTGGAATTGGGGTTGTATGTTTTTATTTATGTCCATGTGATGACAGCAAACAGACATGCGCATCACAGTGGGCAGTTGTTAGTCCATGTCTGTCCAAACACAGTACATGTTGTGCAGCTAGGATGTCCAGAATGACAGATCTCCACAGCCGCTTCAGTGGGCGGACACACCTCCTGTCAGTTTAGCGCACACACCAAAGCTACACTCGTGGGGAACTTAGACAAATTTCAATGCCAGCAGGACAGTGATTGTCTGCAGACTGTTGTGAATGGCCACACATTTTCTAAGTGCCAAACGAGCAGCGTTAGATGTTCGTGTGTGTCAGCTGGAATTTGGCTGACACTTGCTGCTAGAGGGATCGATGGGTTTGCACAATGCACACTCTGTCTTTCAGTGGCAGGTATGTGCAAATAGTTGTAGCAACAGGTGTACAAGGTGTTCGAGGCAGTGACCATTTTACACGTTTTGCACACGATTCCAACTTCATGTACATTTTGGCCAAGACAAGAGTACAGAACCACTCCAGCACATCAGAAGCCACGTGGCTGGCTGCGAGCGATGATGGAAGTGGGTCCAGGACGCAGGGCCCCAGGGGAGCCAGGCAAAAAGGGGCAGCAGAAATGCACAGGGGCCAGGAAAGGTAGCCCCCGCAGCCACCGGGCAGCACAGCAAACCAACAGGGGAGAGGCCCGACGGTGCCGGAACGCAGCCCCGACAGCACCCCCCCCCCCACAGGGTCACAGGGAGCCGCCTCACACCCGAGGGAAGCACACAGGCACTGGCATGGGCTCACCAATAGGGGGAGCCCCAGAACCATGCTACCCGGGCTACAGCCCCCGAGGGCGGGAGCGAGCAGCGGCAAGGACAGGGAGCAAAGGAGCCACCGCAACCAAATCCAAAGCACAAGGTAGGGACCACCGAGCCACACAAGGGTGGGGCCCAGCCCCCGGGGCCAGGAAGAGCACAAGGCCCCCCGACAGCCAGGCCCCCCAGCGCAGCCAGCAGTGCCCCCCAAGCCCCCCCGAGGCAGTGACCATTTTGCACGTTTTGCACACGATTCCGACTTCATGTACATTTCGTGCGCACTTTGACCAACCTTTACACTATGTGTGAAGGGGCCCTAATGCATGCACTTTTTTTTATATCTTAACTGCATGCAGCACTGAGTTCATTATAACAGGTTTTACTTCACTGTGATAATTGCAGCTGTGTTAAATCCTAACCAAAACATTCCTTTTGAAGGCACAATTCGGTAAACACAAGACGTGTGGCAGCAGCATGCCCATGCCACTGCAGGGTGTGCCAAATCTGTCGAGTTTAACTATCTAAAATACACCTGGATCCATCCCAATATTTAATGTATTTTATTTGAGGCCAGACTAAAATTTCTGAACTTGTGTCCTGCAAATCAGTTTCGGCAATCCTGAGGAATCATGGTAATAAATGAATAACCAAAGAAACAGTGATAAGAACATAAAGAATAACCCTTTATCTAATATAATAAGCAGTGTTCAGTGCAATCTTTTGGGCTGTTACAGTGTTGCCACAGTTACTTTGAAAAGTTACTTTATCATTTACTTTTTACAGTTATTTATATAGTTCCTTCATTAGCAGCTATAGACAACTTTTCAGCAGCTGAACTAATGAAGTAACTAGCAATCTAATGCAGTTATTTTCAAGATTGAGCAAAGTAACTAATAGTTACTTTGCTGATTCCTCTATCTTAAAGCCAACCAAGTTAGACTACTAGTTACCTTAATAGTTACATTACATATTAGTGACAAGTTGTCGGCAGCTGTTAATAAAAAAAAACTGCATAAAGCTGCTCATGAAGTAATTGTATAAAGTAACTAAAAAGTAAATTTTCAAAATAACTGTGGCAACACTGTAACAGCCCAAAAGATTGCATATTTTTAAAAGTGAAGGGCATTTCCCACCTTTGGAAGCGTCAGAGGCATCACGAATTGGTCTAAAAAGCATTACTTTCAATGAGACAGGTTGGTTTTTAGAAGCATCTGAAGCCTCTAAAAACAAGAGCTAAACCGACGCTTCTGGTGGGAGTGTGCATTGCCGCTTGTTGTCAGGCTGACGTGGTCAAAGTTCAGCTCAATCCAACTTTCCTCACTCTGAACTGTGATGTAGCTTCGTGCTGTCCAATAGGAATGACGCATCGGGCCAAAATATGGAAGACTAGAGGCAGAATCCACTGATCTCTACAAAACAAATCAGTGCAGAAACCACTGATCTCTACAAAACAGATCAGTGCAGAAACCACTGATCTATACAAAACAGAAACGTGTCACAGGACTGCTCATTTATAGAGCAGTTTTCTGAAGAAAAATCCTTGCATATGTTTTTTTAAACCTCAAACTTTCTGATTAATGGAAAAATAAGTTTAGAACACTTGTAATAAATAAATAAATAAATGGTTCTTTAGAAACCTTTCTTCATCTGTAAATTAAAACCATCTGTATTTCAGATTAGATCATTTCTTGTTTAACATAAGAAACCTTGGACATTTATTTTTAGACAAATAAATTAAAATGGAAATTTGTACATTTTTTTTAAGTCTGGTAGATTATTCATATCTCATTTCAACCAGAAAAAACAGACACTGTAAATAAATACAAATGTTTATTATAAATGCAACAGCAGATATTTTAAGAATGACTGCAGTGTGATTGTAAAGTAGGATTTCTGTGACATAAACCTCATGATGATTTTTTTTTTAATTGAGTCATTTCAACTTGTAATTACATCAAAATATGTGAATGCCTTTAATGTTGTGAGCAGCAAAGAGTCATTTCTAAAATATGAATTTAACTAGTGATTGTGAATGTTTTAAAATTGTGCACAATAAGGGGAGAGCTTCTACCTGTGCAAATGTCTTTTGACTTAACTTTGATTTCGTGGACATTTTTAATTATCCATTCATTTATTGTTAAAATATAAAATAAAACAGCTTTTCAAAAAATAAAAACATAGTTGCTATTTAAAAAAGCCACTTCTAACAGACCTTTCACCTTGAATTTTTTTTCCAAGGTACATTTTTGTGGAATTGGAAAGTAATGTTGGTAGATGTTTGAACTCTGCAAGCAGTGGTCTAGTTTTATTTTATTTTTTGTTTTTGTTCTTGACCAGTAGGTCAGTTGATGCTGTAATTTGTGCTGCTGCTATGCTGTACAAATATTTCTACCCATATTGATCTTTGTGTAGCCGTAGTGGTCAGCACCCTGGCTACTGCTCTGTATTGTGTTGTGTTAAGGGACGAGGAAACTGGAGTTCCAGTTCAGCTGAATTGATGGTATATTAATTCTGCAGACAATGGTTTAAACAGCATGCAAAACCCACAGCGGACATCAGCACATCAGCTTGTCTGCAGCATAAAGCAGAGTGAGCAATATGATATGAAAAATGTCTACATTGAAGAAAAATATAAACACAACACTCCCATTTTTCATGAGCTGAACTCAAAGATCTAAAACATTTTTGATATGCACAAAAGATCTCAAATATTGTTCACAAATCTGTCTAAATCTGTGTTCGTGAGCACTTCTCCTTCACTGAGATAATCCATCCCACCGAATGGGTGTGGTACATCAAGATACTGAGTCAGAGCTTCTGTTTTGTGCATACTGTTCACTGCTGTAAGGAAGAGTCTTTTGCCCACATACAGATGTGGGCAAAACACATAAACAAAAAAGCAGGTTTGACTTATGGTTTGATTTAAAAGCCAAACTAATTCTGGAAATTTAAAAACCAGACTAATTCCGGATGGTTTATTGATATTAACATTAACTCTGTCTTTTTACAAACTGAAAAATCACAAAATATATTTTAAAGTATTGCACTAATTCTGAAAGTTTGAGCATTAAAACTCACAGATGCCAAAAAGAATGATGGGAAATTGAGCCTCTTCATCACTGGTTGGTTGGTTGTAAAAAATGAACACACAAGTTACTGTAATGTGTGTTGGTTTTTACAAACAAATCTGTATTTGTAAATATGTTTTTTTTTTTCATTTGTCAAAAAAAGGCATTTGCAAAACTGAAAATTCTGTTTAAGTGTGATACAGCACACACTGAATGGCGACCGTATGTCAGTTGGATGCTATTTACACCCCATCCAGTAGATGGAAGTGTTCTATGGATTTTGGGTGAAAATCCATAGAACACTGCCATCTATTACATGCACTGTGCCTGACCACACCTGATTATTAGACCAGTACACCCATGGGTGCACAGTTGAATGCAACTATTCACAGTATTTAGACAACTTTGTTACTGTGTGTGAAAACCACAACAGGTGGTAATTAGAAATGACCCTTCTGTTGTACTGTGTAATCTTCTAGGTTAGTGGAAGATTGTGCCTGTAGTCAGATCCAGCAAAGGACAGCTTAGGTAACCCCTGAAGCCTTAAGGGCCTTTCACAACGGGCGCTTTATAAGCTTCAGGCAACGCCTGCCACCACTTCAATGCATGACGTCAGACGCTTCGCTTTAGAAGTGGCAAGCAGGGCGTCACACTCGTTACATCACACTCTGGCTGTTTCCACAACCCGAAAAAAAAGCTGAGCGATCACCATCTTGAATTTGCATCGCCTCAACCACAAAAAAGCTTTAAAAAAAGAAACAGCAGGACAGCAATTCTCCCATTACGGAAGCTCTGAGCTGCCAAGCCCTAATATATATTTGGCTCAGTATCATGTAATTACGTGAAAAGTTTCATGTTATAACGTGATATTTATCACGTTATAACATGATACTTATCACGTTATTTCATGATATGAAATTATCATGTTATTTCATGATGCGGTATTTTCACGTTATAACGAGAAATGATCACGTTATAACAAGAAATTATCACTTTATTTCATGATATGAAATTATCACGTTATTCCGAGATAAGAAACTATCATGTTATTTCATGATATGCAATTATCACGTTATTCCGAGATATGCAACTATCACGTTATTCTGAAATAAGAAATTATCACGTTATTTTGAGATATGCAACTATCACGTTATTTCGTGTTAAGCATTTATCATGTTATTTCATGATATGTAGGCTATTCAGGTAATTCAGCGCTTCAACACTTCCCAGGTTCAGTCAAGGAACATGGCTCGTCTGTGATGTAGGGGGATTTAAGGATCAATAAAAAGCATTAGCCATTACTTTTGCTATTTGTTTTCACTATAATCAGAGTAAAAAAAAAAAGAAAAGCAAACAGCCTTAGATAAGTAGCGCCCTTTACGGGTATTCTAGCGCCCTCTAGTGGCAGAATAGCAGAACAGGTATATGGCTGTGTATCAAAGTAAAACCATATTGTTTTCACATTATAACGTAAAAATACCATGGAATAACGTGATAAATGTTTATCACAAAATAACATGAAAATGTCATAATTTGAAATAACGTGATAATTTCATATTATGAAATAATGTGATAGATTCATATCTCGGAATAACGTGATAATTTCTTATCATGAAATAACATGATAATTTCATGATAAAACATGAAAATACCATATCATGAAATAACATGATAGTTGTGCACCACGAAATAACGTGATAGATATCACGCAGGCAGGACGGGATGACTGCTTGGTCCAGGGAGAGGTTGAAGATCCTGGTGAAGGTGGGGGTGACCTGGTTGGCACACGCTCTGAGCACCTTGCCAGGTACTCTGTCTGGGCCAGCAGCTTTCCTGGGGTTCACTGCGAGGAGCACGCGCCTGACATCATGCTCTTTTACAGTGAGTGGAGTGGTGCGGGGACCAGGTGGGGGTGGGGGGAGGGCAGGAGCAGGTGAGTGCAGCTGGGAAGATCCGAACCGAGCAAAGAAGCCGTTTAGCTCCTCTGCCAGTGGTGCACTCAGGTCCATTGTTGGAGCATCACAACCCCGGAAGTTTGTGATGTCATGTATTCCCTGCCACACCCTCCGTGCGTTGTTGCTAGACAGATGGGACTCTGTCTGCATCCTGTGGTCCGCCTTTGCTCTTGTTAATCCTCTCTTCAGGTGAGCTGAGTATTCCATTAACTTTAACTAGTAATGACTTCATGACTTTCTTTGCTAACAAAATTTTGACTATTAGAGAAAAAATTACTCATAACCATCCCAAAGATGTATCGTTATCTTTGGCTGCTTTCAGTGATGCCGGTATTTGGTTAGACTCTTTCTCTCCGGTTGTTCTGTCTGAGTTATTTTCATTGGTTGCTTCGTCCAAACCATCGGCATGTTTATTGGACCCCATTCCTGCCAGGCTGCTCAAGGAAGTCCTACCATTATTTAATGCTTCAATCTTAAATATGATCAATCTATCTTTGTTAGTTGGTTATGTACCACAGGCCTTTAAGGTGGCAGTAATTAAACCATTACTTAAAAAGCCATCACTTGACCCAGCTATCTTAGCTAATTATAGGCCAATTTCCAACCTTCCTTTTCTCTCAAAGATTCTTGAGAGGGTAGTTGTAAAACAGCTAACTGATCACCTGCAGAGGAATGGTCTATTTGAAGAGTTTCAGTCAGGTTTTAGAATTCATCATAGTACAGAAACAGCATTAGTGAAGGTTACAAATGATCTTCTTATGGCTTCGGACAGTGGACTTATCTCTGTGCTTGTTCTGTTGGACCTCAGTGCTGCTTTTGATACTGTTGACCATAAAATTTTATTACAGAGATTAGAGCATGTCATAGGTATTAAAGGCACTGCGCTGCGGTGGTTTGAATCATATTTGTCTAATAGATTACAGTTTGTTCATGTAAATGGGGAATCTTCTTCACAGACTAAAGTTAATTATGGAGTTCCACAAGGTTCTGTGCTAGGACCAATTTTATTCACTTTATACATGCTTCCCTTAGGCAGTATTATTAGACGGTATTGCTTAAATTTTCATTGTTACGCAGATGATACCCAGCTTTATCTATCCATGAAGCCAGAGGATACACACCAATTAGCTAAACTGCAGGATTGTCTTACAGACATAAAGACATGGATGACCTCTAATTTCCTGCTTTTAAACTCAGATAAAACTGAAGTTATTGTACTTGGCCCCACAAATCTTAGAAGCATGGTGTCTAACCAGATCGTTACTCTGGATGGCATTTCCCTGATCTCTAGTAATACTGTGAGAAATCTTGGAGTAATTTTTGATCAGGATATGTCATTCAAAGCGCATATTAAACAAATATGTAGGACTGCCTTTTTGCATTTACGCAATATCTCTAAAATCAGAAAGGTCTTGTCTCAGAGTGATGCTGAAAAACTAATTCATGCATTTATTTCCTCTAGGCTGGACTATTGTAATTCATTATTATCAGGTTGTCCTAAAAGTTCCCTAAAAAGCCTTCAGTTGGTTCAGAATGCTGCAGCTAGAGTACTGACGGGGACTAGCAGGAGAGAGCATATCTCACCCGTGTTGGCCTCTCTTCATTGGCTTCCTGTTAATTCTAGAATAGAATTTAAAATTCTTCTTCTTACTTATAAGGTTTTGAATAACCAGGTCCCATCTTATCTTAGGGACCTCGTATTACCATATTACCCCATTAGAGCGCTTCGTTCTCAGACTGTGGGCTTACTTGTAGTTCCTAGGGTTTGTAAGAGTAGAATGGGAGGCAGAGCCTTCAGCTTTCAGGCTCCTCTCCTGTGGAACCAGCTCCCAATTCAGATCAGGGAGACAGATACCCTCTCTACTTTTAAGATTAGGCTTAAAACTTTCCTTTTCGCTAAGGCTTATAGTTAGGGCTGGATCGGGTGACCGTGGACCATCCCTTGGTTATGCTGCTTTAGACGTAGATTGTGGGGGGGTTCCCATGATGCACTGTTTCTTTCTCTTTTTGCTCCGTATGCATCACTCTGCATTTAATCATTAGTGATCGATCTCTGCCCCCCTTCACGGCATGTCTTTTTCCTGGTTTTTTCCCTCAGCCCCAACCAGTCTCAGCAGAAGACTGCCCCTCCCTGAGCCTGGTTCTGCTGGAGGTTTCTTCCTGTTAAAAGGGAGTTTTTCCTTCCCACTGTTGCCAAGTGCTTGCTCATAGGGGGTCGTTTTGACCGTTGGGGTTTTTCATAATTATTGTATGGCCTTGCCTTACAATATGGAGCGCCTTGGGGCAACTGTTTGTTGTGATTTGGCGCTATATAAGAAAAAAGTTGATTGATTGATTGATTGATTGGTTAATCCTCTCTTCAGGTCAGCTCTGGCAGCACTATACAGAGCTCTGTCACCTGACCTGAAGGCAGCGTCGTGGGCCCTGAGGAGTGAGCGGACCTGGCTGGTCATCCAGGGTTTCTGATTTGGAAAAGCCCGGATGGTTTTTGTCACAGTCACATTCCCGATGCAGAACTGAATGTAGTCCAGAACCGTTCCTGTGTGTGTCTCCAGCTCATGATGTTCAAATAGGTCCCAGTCTGTCTGCTGGAAGCAGTCTTGGAGTATGGGGAGTGCGTTGTCAGACCAGATTGTAATAGTCTTTGTTGTGGGCTCAAGCCTGCGTCTAAGGGGGGTGTAGGCTGGCGTGAGCAGGAGGGAAAGATGGTCTGACTGTCCGAGGTGGGGGAGGGGTATGACTCTGTATGCAAGTTTGATGTTGGAGTAAACATGATCCAGTGTGTTCTCCCCTCTTGTAGCACATTTCACGTGTTGGTAGAAGTGAGGCAGTACAGTCTTTAAGTTGGCCTTGTTAAAATCCTCTGCTAAGATGTGTACTCCGTCTGGGTGAGCCCACTGCTGTTCGTTCATGGTGCTCAGCAGGAGAGAGAGTGCTGTGTTTACACTGGCGTCGAGTGGAATATACACAGCAGTGATGATAACAACAGTTAGCTCTGTCGGGAGGAAAAAAGGCCGGCACTTTACAGACATGTACTCGACATCTGGGGAGCAGTGACTGTCTATGATTGTCTCGTCGTTGCACCAGTTATCATGCACATAAATACAGAGCCCCCCCACCTCTCCTCCTCCCAGAGTCCTTTGTCCTGTCTCCGCGTAGCAGCGTGCGGCCAGCTAGCTGCACGCTAGCATCAGGTATGTCCGGGTGTAGCCAGGTTTCCGTGATAATAAGCACACAGCAGTCACGAACATAGCGATTTCCAGCGAGTTGTAAAACCAGGTCATCCATTTTATGCACCAGGGATCTGGCATTGGAGAGAAACAGGCTTGGGAGGGGTGGCTTGTGTGGTTGTTTGCGTAGCCTTAGCATAACACCAGACCTGTGGCCTCGCTTCTGCTTCCTCTCCCTCCGCTGTCTTCGTCGCCTCCCAGATCCGATAACAATCTATGGAGAGCCCGGCAGTCTTGATATGTCGTCTGGGATGTTGTGCGTGTGGTGAAAGTCGCTCGAAACAGATATCTGATGTAAATGTCTGATATCCAACAGCGACTGGCGGGTGTACTGCAAGCTCGCAGCGTGGATAGTGTCCAAAAATAAATAAAACTGTAGGAAAATAAAAAGAAACGAGCACTGAATGGAGAGCCGGAAAGCCGCTGCACCACCTAGGCGCGCCGCCATCATCATCAGCCAAAAGCCAGCATCTGTGATGGTATTGGGGTTGTGTTAGTGCCCATGGCATGGGCAACTTACACATCTGTGATGACAAAATCAATCCTGAAAGGTACATCCAGGTTTTAGAGCAACACATGCCATCCAAGCAACATCGTTTTCAGGGACGTCCCTGCTTATTTCAGCAAGACAATGCCAAGCCACATTCTGCACATGTTACAACAGCGTGGCTTTGTGGTAAAAGAGTGTGGGTACTAGACTGGCCTGCCTGCAGTCCAGACCTGTCGCCCAAAATATGACAACGGAGACCCGGACTGTTGAACAACTGAAGTCGTACATCAAGCAGGAATGGGAAAGAATTCCACCTACAAAGCTTCAACAATTAGTGTCCTCAGTTTCCAAATGCTTATTGAGTGTTGTTATAAGGAAAGGTGATATAACACAGTGGTAAACATACCTTTGTCCCAGCTTTTTTGAAACATGTTGCAGGAATCCATTTCAAAATGAGCATATATTTGCACAAAAACAACAAAGTCTATCAGTTTTAACATTAAATATCTTGTCTTTGTGGTGTATTCAATTGAAAATAGGTTGAAGACGATTTGAAAATCATTGTATTCTGTTTTTATTTACATTTTACACAATGTCCCAACTTCATTGGAATTGGGGTTGTATGTTTTTATTTATGTCCATGTGATGACAGCAAACAGACATGCGCATCACAGTGGGCAGTTGTTAGTCCATGTCTGTCCAAACACAGTACATGTTGTGCAGCTAGGATGTCCAGAATGACAGATCTCCACAGCCGCTTCAGTGGGCGGACACACCTCCTGTCAGTTTAGCGCACACACCAAAGCTACACTCGTGGGGAACTTAGACAAATTTCAATGCCAGCAGGACAGTGATTGTCTGCAGACTGTTGTGAATGGCCACACATTTTCTAAGTGCCAAACGAGCAGCGTTAGATGTTCGTGTGTGTCAGCTGGAATTTGGCTGACACTTGCTGCTAGAGGGATCGATGGGTTTGCACAATGCACACTCTGTCTTTCAGTGGCAGGTATGTGCAAATAGTTGTAGCAACAGGTGTACAAGGTGTTCGAGGCAGTGACCATTTTACACGTTTTGCACACGATTCCAACTTCATGTACATTTTGGCCAAGACAAGAGTACAGAACCACTCCAGCACATCAGAAGCCACGTGGCTGGCTGCGAGCGATGATGGAAGTGGGTCCAGGACGCAGGGCCCCAGGGGAGCCAGGCAAAAAGGGGCAGCAGAAATGCACAGGGGCCAGGAAAGGTAGCCCCCGCAGCCACCGGGCAGCACAGCAAACCAACAGGGGAGAGGCCCGACGGTGCCGGAACGCAGCCCCGACAGCACCCCCCCCCCCACAGGGTCACAGGGAGCCGCCTCACACCCGAGGGAAGCACACAGGCACTGGCATGGGCTCACCAATAGGGGGAGCCCCAGAACCATGCTACCCGGGCTACAGCCCCCGAGGGCGGGAGCGAGCAGCGGCAAGGACAGGGAGCAAAGGAGCCACCGCAACCAAATCCAAAGCACAAGGTAGGGACCACCGAGCCACACAAGGGTGGGGCCCAGCCCCCGGGGCCAGGAAGAGCACAAGGCCCCCCGACAGCCAGGCCCCCCAGCGCAGCCAGCAGTGCCCCCCAAGCCCCCCCGAGGCAGTGACCATTTTGCACGTTTTGCACACGATTCCGACTTCATGTACATTTCGTGCGCACTTTGACCAACCTTTACACTATGTGTGAAGGGGCCCTAATGCATGCACTTTTTTTTATATCTTAACTGCATGCAGCACTGAGTTCATTATAACAGGTTTTACTTCACTGTGATAATTGCAGCTGTGTTAAATCCTAACCAAAACATTCCTTTTGAAGGCACAATTCGGTAAACACAAGACGTGTGGCAGCAGCATGCCCATGCCACTGCAGGGTGTGCCAAATCTGTCGAGTTTAACTATCTAAAATACACCTGGATCCATCCCAATATTTAATGTATTTTATTTGAGGCCAGACTAAAATTTCTGAACTTGTGTCCTGCAAATCAGTTTCGGCAATCCTGAGGAATCATGGTAATAAATGAATAACCAAAGAAACAGTGATAAGAACATAAAGAATAACCCTTTATCTAATATAATAAGCAGTGTTCAGTGCAATCTTTTGGGCTGTTACAGTGTTGCCACAGTTACTTTGAAAAGTTACTTTATCATTTACTTTTTACAGTTATTTATATAGTTCCTTCATTAGCAGCTATAGACAACTTTTCAGCAGCTGAACTAATGAAGTAACTAGCAATCTAATGCAGTTATTTTCAAGATTGAGCAAAGTAACTAATAGTTACTTTGCTGATTCCTCTATCTTAAAGCCAACCAAGTTAGACTACTAGTTACCTTAATAGTTACATTACATATTAGTGACAAGTTGTCGGCAGCTGTTAATAAAAAAAACTGCATAAAGCTGCTCATGAAGTAATTGTATAAAGTAACTAAAAAGTAAATTTTCAAAATAACTGTGGCAACACTGTAACAGCCCAAAAGATTGCATATTTTTAAAAGTGAAGGGCATTTCCCACCTTTGGAAGCGTCAGAGGCATCACGAATTGGTCTAAAAAGCATTACTTTCAATGAGACAGGTTGGTTTTTAGAAGCATCTGAAGCCTCTAAAAACAAGAGCTAAACCGACGCTTCTGGTGGGAGTGTGCATTGCCGCTTGTTGTCAGGCTGACGTGGTCAAAGTTCAGCTCAATCCAACTTTCCTCACTCTGAACTGTGATGTAGCTTCGTGCTGTCCAATAGGAATGACGCATCGGGCCAAAATATGGAAGACTAGAGGCAGAATCCACTGATCTCTACAAAACAAATCAGTGCAGAAACCACTGATCTCTACAAAACAGATCAGTGCAGAAACCACTGATCTATACAAAACAGAAACGTGTCACAGGACTGCTCATTTATAGAGCAGTTTTCTGAAGAAAAATCCTTGCATATGTTTTTTTAAACCTCAAACTTTCTGATTAATGGAAAAATAAGTTTAGAACACTTGTAATAAATAAATAAATAAATGGTTCTTTAGAAACCTTTCTTCATCTGTAAATTAAAACCATCTGTATTTCAGATTAGATCATTTCTTGTTTAACATAAGAAACCTTGGACATTTATTTTTAGACAAATAAATTAAAATGGAAATTTGTACATTTTTTTTAAGTCTGGTAGATTATTCATATCTCATTTCAACCAGAAAAAACAGACACTGTAAATAAATACAAATGTTTATTATAAATGCAACAGCAGATATTTTAAGAATGACTGCAGTGTGATTGTAAAGTAGGATTTCTGTGACATAAACCTCATGATGATTTTTTTTTTAATTGAGTCATTTCAACTTGTAATTACATCAAAATATGTGAATGCCTTTAATGTTGTGAGCAGCAAAGAGTCATTTCTAAAATATGAATTTAACTAGTGATTGTGAATGTTTTAAAATTGTGCACAATAAGGGGAGAGCTTCTACCTGTGCAAATGTCTTTTGACTTAACTTTGATTTCGTGGACATTTTTAATTATCCATTCATTTATTGTTAAAATATAAAATAAAACAGCTTTTCAAAAAATAAAAACATAGTTGCTATTTAAAAAAGCCACTTCTAACAGACCTTTCACCTTGAATTTTTTTTTCCAAGGTACATTTTTGTGGAATTGGAAAGTAATGTTGGTAGATGTTTGAACTCTGCAAGCAGTGGTCTAGTTTTATTTTATTTTTTGTTTTTGTTCTTGACCAGTAGGTCAGTTGATGCTGTAATTTGTGCTGCTGCTATGCTGTACAAATATTTCTACCCATATTGATCTTTGTGTAGCCGTAGTGGTCAGCACCCTGGCTACTGCTCTGTATTGTGTTGTGTTAAGGGACGAGGAAACTGGAGTTCCAGTTCAGCTGAATTGATGGTATATTAATTCTGCAGACAATGGTTTAAACAGCATGCAAAACCCACAGCGGACATCAGCACATCAGCTTGTCTGCAGCATAAAGCAGAGTGAGCAATATGATATGAAAAATGTCTACATTGAAGAAAAATATAAACACAACACTCCCATTTTTCATGAGCTGAACTCAAAGATCTAAAACATTTTTGATATGCACAAAAGATCTCAAATATTGTTCACAAATCTGTCTAAATCTGTGTTCGTGAGCACTTCTCCTTCACTGAGATAATCCATCCCACCGAATGGGTGTGGTACATCAAGATACTGAGTCAGAGCTTCTGTTTTGTGCATACTGTTCACTGCTGTAAGGAAGAGTCTTTTGCCCACATACAGATGTGGGCAAAACACATAAACAAAAAAGCAGGTTTGACTTATGGTTTGATTTAAAAGCCAAACTAATTCTGGAAATTTAAAAACCAGACTAATTCCGGATGGTTTATTGATATTAACATTAACTCTGTCTTTTTACAAACTGAAAAATCACAAAATATATTTTAAAGTATTGCACTAATTCTGAAAGTTTGAGCATTAAAACTCACAGATGCCAAAAAGAATGATGGGAAATTGAGCCTCTTCATCACTGGTTGGTTGGTTGTAAAAAATGAACACACAAGTTACTGTAATGTGTGTTGGTTTTTACAAACAAATCTGTATTTGTAAATATGTTTTTTTTTTCATTTGTCAAAAAAAGGCATTTGCAAAACTGAAAATTCTGTTTAAGTGTGATACAGCACACACTGAATGGCGACCGTATGTCAGTTGGATGCTATTTACACCCCATCCAGTAGATGGAAGTGTTCTATGGATTTTGGGTGAAAATCCATAGAACACTGCCATCTATTACATGCACTGTGCCTGACCACACCTGATTATTAGACCAGTACACCCATGGGTGCACAGTTGAATGCAACTATTCACAGTATTTAGACAACTTTGTTACTGTGTGTGAAAACCACAACAGGTGGTAATTAGAAATGACCCTTCTGTTGTACTGTGTAATCTTCTAGGTTAGTGGAAGATTGTGCCTGTAGTCAGATCCAGCAAAGGACAGCTTAGGTAACCCCTGAAGCCTTAAGGGCCTTTCACAACGGGCGCTTTATAAGCTTCAGGCAACGCCTGCCACCACTTCAATGCATGACGTCAGACGCTTCGCTTTAGAAGTGGCAAGCAGGGCGTCACACTCGTTACATCACACTCTGGCTGTTTCCACAACCCGAAAAAAAAGCTGAGCGATCACCATCTTGAATTTGCATCGCCTCAACCACAAAAAAGCTTTAAAAAAAGAAACAGCAGGACAGCAATTCTCCCATTACGGAAGCTCTGAGCTGCCAAGCCCTAATATATATTTGGCTCAGTATCATGTAATTACGTGAAAAGTTTCATGTTATAACGTGATATTTATCACGTTATAACATGATACTTATCACGTTATTTCATGATATGAAATTATCATGTTATTTCATGATGCGGTATTTTCACGTTATAACGAGAAATGATCACGTTATAACAAGAAATTATCACTTTATTTCATGATATGAAATTATCACGTTATTCCGAGATAAGAAACTATCATGTTATTTCATGATATGCAATTATCACGTTATTCCGAGATATGCAACTATCACGTTATTCTGAAATAAGAAATTATCACGTTATTTTGAGATATGCAACTATCACGTTATTTCGTGTTAAGCATTTATCATGTTATTTCATGATATGTAGGCTATTCAGGTAATTCAGCGCTTCAACACTTCCCAGGTTCAGTCAAGGAACATGGCTCGTCTGTGATGTAGGGGGATTTAAGGATCAATAAAAAGCATTAGCCATTACTTTTGCTATTTGTTTTCACTATAATCAGAGTAAAAAAAAAAAGAAAAGCAAACAGCCTTAGATAAGTAGCGCCCTTTACGGGTATTCTAGCGCCCTCTAGTGGCAGAATAGCAGAACAGGTATATGGCTGTGTATCAAAGTAAAACCATATTGTTTTCACATTATAACGTAAAAATACCATGGAATAACGTGATAAATGTTTATCACAAAATAACATGAAAATGTCATAATTTGAAATAACGTGATAATTTCATATTATGAAATAATGTGATAGATTCATATCTCGGAATAACGTGATAATTTCTTATCATGAAATAACATGATAATTTCATGATAAAACATGAAAATACCATATCATGAAATAACATGATAGTTGTGCACCACGAAATAACGTGATAGATATCACGTTATAACGTAATAAATATCACGTTATAACATGAAACCTTTCACGTTATTACATGGTACTGAGTCAAATTATATTTATATGGCTGGCAGCTCCACGTCGCCGTATCCCATCACTCTGCTGGGAGAAGCTTTTTTCCAGCTACTTTTTGGGGTAACAACAACCGAGGGAGGACTGATGACTTTGTGGGATATTGATTGAACCGTGACAGCAGGCCGACCTGCACAGAAAAGCCTGGGTTCAGGCATCATCCCTGGGGACAGCAAGACAGGCAGCCGGGGTGATGGAGCAGACCCACTCAATCCGAACTCTCCCACTTTTTGGATATATGCGAACTCCCAGTTTAACCAACTGAGCTTAGTTCTGCAGCTTTATCGAGGTGAGAATAATATAAAAATAAAATGTGATGTTTACTGCACTGCTGTGAAGGTTTAATGATTGGCTAACATTAGCTTAGCCTTTTAGCACAGTTGATCTGAGTGAATGCTTAATTTGTAAATGGTTCAGTCTTTTTTATTTTTACCAAATAAAGCTACAGTTTTTTTTGGAGACCACAAACGCTAAACTTTAAATAACTTTTTTTTTTCCAGGAGTTTTTCCGCATAGGTTTTTTTTTTTCCATTTTTTTCATTATATATATATATACATATATATTGTTTAGTGTTTCTTTATATTTTAAGAAATATTTTTATTTTTCCCAATCAGGAACATTTGCTGTGCAGACAACCTAAATACAGATGCACTTCAAAAACTTCCATTGATGAGCTTAACACCATGAAGTCCAGTCGGAAGAAAACATCTCTGCTCTTTAAAATAGGAGAAAAGTGTCTTCAACAACAACACATGAATCCAGCATAACATCACCTGCTTCTAAATAAAAGGCTCTTTAAGCTAAATTATAAGTGATCAAATGTCAGCCATATGCATTTAGCACATGCACTTGAATCAAAGGTTTTTTTTTCAACTTTTTTGTTTTCTGAATTCTTTTTCGGCTAATTTTCACAGAACATTGGGTATCTTTGCTATGCACAATTTGACATTGCTTTTTGGCACTTGGTTTCCAACTGATAAGTGGAAGATAGACAACCAGGCATCTATATTATAATAGCCAAGTGGCCTCTGTGTGCATGTGTATGGCTTTGATCACGTAAAAAACGGGGAGAGCTGACGTTTGCCATTTGGTATGCTTATGTATTTTGGGTAAAGGATGAACGCTGTGAAAATGGCCACAAAATCTGTGATGTGGATCAGATCCAGATGAAACGTTGTCAGTCAATAAAGGATACCATCCTACATCATGCTGTCAAATATGAAAGAAATTTGACTGACTTTTTGACAGTTATGAATTTTTGAAAACTCATTCAATGATAAAGATAGAGATTTTTCCAAGATTTTTCCTTACTTTGACCTTTAACCTCGGACCTTGAAAATGAAATAAGTATTGGGATAGGAATCTTCAGTAAACATTTCATAATGATATATGAAAAATTGTGGGCTCCAGGCTGTTCACAAACAAACAGAGAAACAAACAAACAAGCAAACAGGGGTGACAACATAACCGTGTCCAGTTTCACTGGCAGTGGTAATGAACAGAAAAATTATATACCTCCAAATAATGGGCAGATGTTCCTCCAGGCGCTGACTCCCCCCAAGCCGGTGTACTGTCCAAGTGAGATCTCCAAGAGGAACAGAGGGATGCCACACAACACCAGGAACAACAAGTATGGCACAAAGAACACACCTGGACAAACACATATAAGATTCAATTTAATTTCAATTTTCAATTTATTCAATTTACAAAAGCGCCAAATCATGACATCAGCCCCAGTGCGCTTCACACAAAACAATTTAAAATGAATTAAAAACAACAAAATTTAGAAGACAATTAAAAAAGCAAAAATTAAAAGAATATGATTTAAAAAGAATTTTAAAAATGTAGAATAACACACTATATTAAGCAAAGCACTGATGGAATAAAATGTGTCTTCAGTCTAGACTTGAAAGTCTCCACAGTATCAGACTGTCTTATCAACACTGGAAGACCATTCCACAATAGTTGGGCAAGATAAGAAAAGGCCCTTTGACTGACAGACTTTTTCTTTACCCTTGGGACATAAAGCAGTCCTGCATCAGATGAGCGCAAACCCCCGGACGGCACATAGGGTTTAATCAGATAAGCCAAGTAGGTCGGTGTCAGTCCATGAACATCTTTATAGGCTAATAATAGAACCTTAAGTCTGATCTCACAAAGACAGGTATCCAATGGAGAGATGCCAGAACAGATGTAATATGGCCAAACGTTTTGCTCCATGTCAAAAGTCTGGCAGCAGCATTCTGAACTAATTGGAGACCCCTGATACTGGACTGCGGAAACCCTGAAAACAGGACATTACAATAATCCAATCTGGAGGAAACAAAGGCATGAATCAGGGTCTCAGCATCAGCCATGGACAAAATGGGACAAATCCTCACTATATTTCACAAATGGAAGAAAGCACCTCTTGTAACATCCCTAATGTGAAGACCAAAGGACAACACAGGGTCAAAAATTACCCCAAGGTTCCTCACCCTGTCCATATGACACACGACACACAAACCTAAGCCAAGCGCTAGCTGGTCAAATTGATGCTGATATCTTGCTGGACCAATAACCATTATTTCAGTCTTATCAGAATTTAGAAGTAGGAAGTTACTAGACATCCTGCCTCTCTCTCATTGATGCAAGGCAATCCTCTACAGTCTCTGTAGCTGAACATGACCTCCAACTAATCTAAACAAGATCGAGACAAGTGCAGGTCAGTACATACTGCAAACTTTCCCTCATCTATCAGGTTTGAAAAGGATGTGCAAATCTATTTAGCTACAACTTTTTTTCCACTTGTGGTTGCTGCTGTACCTCCTCCATTTTTGTAGCAGAGGTAAGGGAACCTCCAGATGTTGCCCAGGCCAATGATCTGACCTAATACAGCCAGGATGAACTCGGTTTTACTAGCCCACTGGCCCCTGGCATGCAGACCCTCTTTGGTGGCTTCTGTCTCGCTCGGGAGCTTCTCTTGGTATGAATTTTTCAGCAGGAGGTCCCCCTGCTGTAGAGGCTGTTCTTCATCTATCATGGGTTGTGGTAGAGACATGTGTGCACCACTGAGGCCAAAAAAGAGAGCAAAATAAAGATGGGAACAAAGAAACCACAGGAGAGTAGGCATACAGCATGCAGTGATGACAGAAAAAGTAACAAATGTGAAGAGAAAATTATTACTAAACAGTACCTTCCTCACACACATGCTGAAAGTAAATAAAATTAACCCAAATAAGGTCAACCTAACTTTGCCAGTGAGACTCAATAGCCCGGAGTTATCTGTGCTGCGGTAGTCAAGGACAGACTTACATGGGTGTGTGTCTCTTATCTGCACTCTGCAGCACACTCAACAGCTGAATCTGTCATTTTTTTTTCAGTTTGTGCAGCTTTCTCTCACACACACAGAAAATAGTTTATTCCAACTTGGTGAAGAAAAATGCAAAACCAGACACAGGGATGTGATTCAGTAAGAGAAATCACAGGAAAAGGAAACCATGAGGCTGTTCTCTGTGTTCTGAAACGCATTATCTCCTGCATTTTAGAGTAACAACGCAGAGTTCAAAAAGCTCAACTTTAAAGAGCTGACTATTCAGGTGCACTAACAGAGAAATAAAAATCTTGACTTAGCAATTAAAAGGATTATAGCAAGTCATGTTGCTCGAGTAAAGTTCAGTATTTCAATATAGAAACAAAGTTATATGACCTAAACCAGGGGTGGCCAAGTTCGGTCCTCAAGAGCCACGTTCCTGACATTCTTAGTTGTCTCCCTGCTCCAACACACCTGAATCCATTGAAAGACTCGTTAGCAGACTTTTAATGAGCCTTTCATTGGATTCAGGTGTGTTGGAGCAGGGAGACAACTAAGAGTGTCAGGAATGTGGCTCTCGAGGACCGAACCTGGCCACCCCTGACCTAAACAGTGCAAGTATGAAACAATCTTAGAATTACAATCCATGAAATATATCAGTTTGTTTTTCTGAGATATATTATCAGTGAAGTGTCGCGCAGCGGTGTGAAGCTCACTCATGGTACAGGGCGTCCTATACAAGAAGTGCCAAAATTCAAGTCCATAGTAAAACAGGAAATGTTCAAATGTCAAACACTTCCTGGATTGACAGACGAAATCCCATGGAATCTCACGAGAACTCAGTGGCAAGCTCACACTCAAACAGGAAGTGCCAATTTATCAGTCACAGTGAAAGAGGAAATGTTAAACACTTCCTGGCATGGGTGGAGCTAGAGTGAAGGGTTTCACTGGACTCCCCTGAAATCTGATTGGCACAGATGATTAACGTGTCACGGCACCACATTCATTCGTTCATCTTCTACCACTTAGTCCATTTAAGGGTCATGGGGGGGAGGACAGGACGCCAGTCTGTCGCAGGGCCACAAACAGACAAACAAATACAGACACACCCACACACACACACACCTACGGACAATTTAAAGATCCCAATCCACCTAATACGCATGTCTTTGGATGTGGGAGGAAACCGGAGCACCCGGAGGAAACCCACGCAAACACGGGGAGAACATGCAAACTCCACACAGAAAGGCCAGTGGCACCACATGTCAGTTTGAAAGAGCTGCATTTTCAAATCAGTGAGTCACACTGACTGCTAGGTTCCTCCTCTCCAGTAGTTTGTGCTGTGTACCACAAAAAAGTTCTAATCCACCTTAGTAGAAAAAGAAAAATGTTTGCTTCAGATTTGAATTGAACACATTGTTTGAACAATGGACTTCTAATCACACCAAACTTATACTGCCACTCAGGTGCCTGGTCTTGAGAACCAGGGGTGGTAGGCTGAAAAGCTTTTTTATCCATGGGAAGTCTCCCTACCCACCTCAGCAGCTCAAGAATATGGACAGCATGCATGTAAGTGACATTTACATGACAATTTATATGACAATATTAAGATACAATAATTTGGCCATATTGTACAGCCCTACTGTCAACTAGCTGAGAACTTTGAATATCAATTTACATCTACATTTAAAAAAAATGCTTAAAGTGGCAGGGGGTTAAGAGGGCTGTAATTGGGGGGGGGGGGGGGGGGGGGGGGGTCAGGTGAAAAGCAAAAAAAGAAAAATGCTTAAAAAGGTATGGAGTATGGAGTGCAGAGCCTCTCCAGAAGCTGAAAGGTTTAAGTCATGCTCATGCTCCAAAGAATAATTTTACTGAAAAAAGTCTGAAGGAAGTAAAGTACACGGTTAGATGGTGAGGAGCTTTTCCAAGCATGTGAGAGGCAAATAAAGAAAAATGCTTAAGAAGGCGGGGGGTCTGGGGGAGCGGAGCCCCCCAGAAGCTGAAAGGTTTTTGCTATGCTAATGCTCTGCTGAAGCATTTACTGAAAATAAAGTCTGAAGGACCTAAATGACATGCTGACAAGCTTTGCTCATTCATGTCTGTGACATGTGCATATTATTTAAGATGGTGACATATTAACACACAGCAGCCTCTCCAGGTCCAACAATAACTGTATCTGTTTTGTTTATATATATATATATATATATATATATATATATATATATATATATATATATATATATATATATATATATATATATCAGGGTTCTAGCTAGGACCATTTTAGTCCCGGGTAAATTATGTGATCACGGCTCATAGCTTGGGGGGCTATATATATATATATATATATATATATATATATATGTGCGTGTGTGGCGGGGGGTAAGTATTTGAAGTATTTGATACACTGTTGATTTTGCAAGTTCAATGGAGAGGTCTGTAATTTTTATCGTAGGTACACTTCAACTGTAAGGCACAGAATCTAAAAAATATAATTGAGAAAATCACATTCTATTATTTTTAAATAACTAATTTTCATTTTATTTCCTGAAAATATTTGATACAACAGATAAACAGAAGTTAATATTTGGTACAGAAACTTTTGTTTGCAATGACTGAGGTCAGACATTTCCTGTAGTTCTTGAATAAATTTTCACACACTGCAACAGGGATTTTAATCCAGTCTTCCATACAAATCTTCTCCAGATCTTTCAGGTTTTGGGGCTGTCCCTGCACAACACTGAGTTTCACCCAGCTAACAATTTGACGTTGCCGGAATGTTGTACAGAAGTTGCAATGACGTTGTAGCAACGTGAATTTGTAGACTCCCCACAACATTGCTGCAACATTGTGTTGCAACGTTGTAGCAACGTGAGTTTGTAGACCCCCCACAACGTTGCTGCAATGTTGTCAGCAAAGTTGTGTTGCAACGTTGTAGCAATGTGAATTTGTAGACTCCTCACAACGTTGCTGCAAAGTTGTCAGCAAAGTTGTGGGGTGTCTACAGATTCACCATATATAGTAATGGTAAATGCCACTCTGGCAGAACCATTTATGTACATTAATAAACATATAAGCAATTTATTCTTGCAAGACAGAAGGTATGTAGTGCGTGAGTGAATGTGGTGTGCGTGTGTGAGCCCCATCTGCCCTTCCCAATCAGTCTACACCATCCTACTCAAAGGCCAACCGACAACTTCTATCAGGAAGGGCCGACCACCAAAACAACACGAAGACAGACAAGGAGGAAAAACAAGTGGTGAAGGCAATAACTGTGAAGTGATGAGAATTGAGACACCAAGGAGACGGGGCCCCAACCATACAACTTACCAGGAAAACAACCACACATGAACAAAAAGTGACAGCAACAATCTGTTGCTGTCACTTAACTTGATCCCCTTGAGAGCACCCAAAACTGAATTGTGGTGACGGCCACGAACACACAACCATCCACGCACAGAGATCCAGATCACAGCTAAATATCCGATCACTACTGTGGCTGGTGTGTTGGGCCAAGAAAAAAGTACAGAACCTTACCACATGACTTGGACCACTCTGGCACATCAGAAGCCATAGGACTGAGCGCATGAAACAACAGAAATGGGTCCAGGATGCAGGGCCCCAGGAGAAACCAGGAGAAAAAAGGTAGCGGAAGGGCAGCCACCAGAGCCACCGGTGCAGCACGATGAACCACCAGGGGAACAGCCCAGCGGTGCCGGAACACACCCCCCCCCCACACTGACCCCACCCCCACCCCCACGGAGGTGCAGGAAGCAACCCCAAACAGAAGGGAAGCGCATAGAGGGCCGGGATGGGCCCACAAAAGGGGGGCCTCAGAACCATACCACCTGGGCCACAGCCCCAAAAGGGAGGAGCAAGTGGCGGCAGGGACAGGGAGCCAAGGAGCCATTGCCATTGAACCCAAAGTGCGGGCAGGGACCACCCAGCCAAATGAGGGTGGGGTCCGGCCCCCAGACAAGAGGCAGACCCTACCCCCCTGGCCAGGAAGCACACAATACTCCCCCAACACCCAAGACTCCCCAAACACAGCCAGCAGGACCCCCCAAACTCCCCCAGCCCTCAACCCACCCCCCGCCCTGGACCCCACACCAAACACCAAAGCCCATGATCAGGAGACCACTCAACTAAGAGTGGGGCATCACCCCACCCCATGGAGACCATGGCCCCCATCCCCCCAGCAGTCATCCACCCCCAGTGTCAACACCCGCACCCCACCGAAACCACCCACCACCCCAACGGGCTGCGGGACCCTGTGCCCCACATGCCCCAGAGTAGGGCCCTGAGACCATGACAGAAATGGTGAGGCAGACCACCCCCCACCCCAGAGCCCCAGACATCCCCAGCCACCCGGGGCCAGCCCCACATAGCACACTCACCCCACCTACCAACCCCACCATAGTAGTTATAACTAATCTCCCTTGATGTGTACGACCCCATAAGTGAGCAAAGATAAAGTGTTGCATTAAAAGCAGGGCAGGAAACGGCAGGTGGGAGACTGCCATAGGAGGCCGTGGCACACCGCTGCACCACAGCCTGCCCTGCAAACCCACTACCGCCTGGTAGTGAATGTGTTTACTAAGTGTGTAGAAATAAAGTGTGTGCATTAAAATGGCAGGGCAGGAATGGCAGATGGAGATCACTGTGGGAGGCTGCAGTGCACAGCTGCACTACAGACTGCCCTGCAAACCCATCCCCTACACCTGACCGCAAATCTATATGAACCTTATAATGTGCTGCTTAAAACCCAATATGATGTGTGTGCATGTACTAAGCTGGTGAAGTGCATAAAAGGGTGTGACATGTGAGGCCCAACCCTAAGCAGCAGCTGGCGGAAGGGAGAGGCATGGTGCAGGGAGCAGGCCACACACACCGGCCCCACTGGACTCCACGGCCCCCATCCCCGACCCAACGGAGGCGCCAGGGAAACCACAAGATGGGGGGGAGGCGGGCAGTCCCGGAGGAGCACCGGAAGCCCAGGGGAAGAACAAACCAACAGTGACGACAGGGGGCCAAGCAGCAGGAGATGGATGAGCTGCCACGCATGGCAGTCCCCAAACCAGGGAAGGCGTGAAATTAGACCCAAGAGTGGCAGGGGCAACCGAGGAGCCAGAGGCAGACAGGTGGGCCCCACCGACCTGGAGGGAGAGGCAGGGGCACAGAGGGCCACATACCGTGGGGGGACCGTGGGGCAGCACCCGGCCCAACCCCCCTGGAAGCCCACAGAGCCACCAGTCAGCACCGGAAAGCAAACCCCCCAGACCCCCGAAGGCCCACACCTGACCCTAAATCCCCAAGGAAGCCCAGGACTCCACACCTGGACAACCAAACCATCCCCGCACGCACAGGCCGCACAGCCCCACCATACCCAAGGGGCCACCCGCTCTAAAAGACACAAGCTCTCTCCTCCACCAATTTTCAAGAGGAAAAAAAAACACATAGTGTCAATGTCTGACAACAAGAGTACCACAATGAGCTGCAACCTGAATCTGCAGCACAAGAAAGAAGAGTCAGTAGGTCAACAATAATAGGAACAAGTCATAATCTAATATTAATACAGTACATTAACAGGTGCAAGAGTGGCATTCCCTAACAGGCAAAAAACAAAAAAAAAAAGATCAATGCAATTTCCAATTCAAATTTAATGAGTTGATAAATAAGGACCACATTTCATTAAATTGTGGTAATTGCTTTAATGAAACGGATATTTTTTCCATTGATATATATTCTGAAAGGAGGTTTGACCAGTGTTTCATTATTGAATATTGATTAATTGTTTATCTTTCCATTTCAGCAAAATTGTTTTTTGGCAATAGTCAGTGCTACAAGCATAGATTTAGATTGTTTAGTTGACAGTTCATTAACTGTAGTGTCTCCAGGTAAACATAAATTAGGATAGAAGGGAATTCTATATCCTGAGATGGAGGACAATTTTTCAGTGTCTTTTGACCAAAAAATCTGGATGGGTGAGCAAAGCCAAAGGGCATGAAAATAGGTATCAGTGTAGTTTAGCTTACACTATGAGCAAACATCAGAGTCTGAGAAGCCTATTTTATACATCTTATTGACTGATTGAATGAACTTTATTGTCCCCAAGAGGCAGTTTGTCTTGGGCAAAGTACTACAGAGTTGCATTAAAAGACATTCACAAAGACAAACACAAATAACACAAACATAAAAAAAAAAAACCCAAAACAAACAAAAAAAAAAAAAGTTTTTGGGCGAGCAAAGTGCTAATGTGCTTTTGTGTTTAAGAGTTTGATAGAGGCTGGTACAAAGGAGAGTTTCAGCCTGTTGTTCCTGCACTGAGGCACTCTCAGTCTCTCCTCCCTGACGGCAGCAGCACATATTCAGGGAACAGCAGGTGATCTGGGTCGGTGAAGATGATCTTGGCCCGCCTCATCACTGTTTCTTCATAAATGTGTTGAATTGTGGGATATTATTTGAGTCCAATAATTTTCATTGCTGTCTTGTGAATGTTTGCTAACTTGTTTTTTGATTGAGCTGTTATATTCCCAAACCAGGCTATGAGCCATGGTTTGGTAAAAAACAAGTAAAATGTTTGTGCTCACCCCATACAGCCTCAGCCTTCTTAAAAAATAAAGCCTCTGCTGCAGGCGGGAGCACAGAAAGTCCACACGAGGCTTCCAACAGAGGGAGCTGTCCACCTGGATCCCCAGGTACTTGTAGGTAGACACCTGCTGGATGGTGGTGTTCTTTATTGTGACAGGGTCATGCTGGCAGATGTTTCTTGGATCCAGCACCATTTCCTGAGTCTTCTTGGTGTTTAGTAGCAGACAGTTCCTCTCACACCACTGAGTGAACTGCTGTATTTCACTGTGGTATGAGGAGATGTCAGTGTCCTTATGCAGAAGACTCACTATGGCCATGTCATCTGCATATTTCAAAATGTAATTGTTTTCATGTGTACTTTTGCAATCATTAGTATAAAGTGCAAAAAGTACAGGCGATGCCACAGAGCCCTGTGGAACACCAGTGTTGCAGCTTCTGACCTCTGACAATGTACCTTTCACCTTTACTCGCTGGGTTCTGTTATTTAAAAATGAGCAAAACCATTTGATTAAAAATGCACTGACACCCATGTTAAAAAGCTTCTCTAAAAGTAGATAGATCTGCACTGTATTAAAAGCTGAGCTAAAATCAACAAATAAAATACAGGCATAGGCCTTTGTGTTCTCAAGGTGCTTGGAGACAAAGTGAACCGTGCTTAGAACTGCATCTTCAGTGCTCCTTTCTATAGGCAAACTGAAAAGTGTCCAGTTGTGGTGCCACCTCCTTCTCCAGCAGAGTGACAACATACCTCTCAAAGCACTTCATAACATTAGATGTTAGAGCCACAGGGCGCAGGTCATTATTTGCAGTAGTACCAGGTCTTTTGGGAATTGGTGCTGTATGTGACACTTTCCATAGAGCAGGTACTGTCTGTGTGTCCAGGGACTGTTGAAATAGAGAAGTCCAGGCAGATGCCAGCTCCTCTGCGCAGCTTTTTAATAGAAAAGCTGGCAGCTTGTCAGGCCCTGTTGCCTTGTTTGGGCACAGATGCTTAAAAAGGTGTTGCACATCACTAGGGTCTATCTCCACCCAAGGGGCTGCCCTAGTGTCTGGCAATGTTTGAAGGAGCTTGTGACATTGCTCTGAGTAGTCTTGATTATCAAATCTAAGATAGAAGTCATTTAACTCATTGGCTCTTTGGAGTTCATCAATTGCTGTCATATGAGTTTTTGCTGGGTTCATATTTGTGACCATCCTCATCATGTCCCACAGCTTTTTGTGTTTGACCCATGAAAGCTGTTTTCCATGGCCTGTTTATTCTTTTGCCTTGCCTTTTTTTAGATGATATTTAAGCTCTTTTTGTGCAACTTGTGACCCAATTCTGTCCTTTTCTCTAAAAGCCTGATTCTTCTTGTTTATGCACTGCTTAATTTCTTTAGTTATATAAGGTTTGTTTTTTGGATACACACCAACATCTTTTTTATCAACAAAACTGTCTACACAGAAATGAATGTAATCACTAATAGTGTCAGTTGCTTCGTAAAGCTCTAGTGAGTGGAAGATGGACCAGTCTGTGCAAAGAAAGCATCCCTTAAGTGCTTCCATTGTGTCATTTGTCCATATATTAACTGTTTTGTGTTCTGGCTTACATGTCCTGAACACTGATCTGTAAGAGGGAATTAGATGTACAGTGTTATGATCTGAATTGGACAGGGGGGGCTTGGGTTTAGCCACATAGGCATTCTTCACATTTCCATAGCATTTGTCCAAAGTTTTGTTTTTCCGTGTGTCACACTGTACATACTGATCAAATCCTGCCAACACGGATTCTGGCTTGCAATGATTGAAATCTCCAAGGAAAAACAGAGGGGCTCCCGGTGACCACTGGAGTTGCTCAGGCAGGGCTGCTGCGTGCATCGCAGAGTGCGCGCAGCAGCCCTGCCTGCATTGGCACTGGGTGGGATGTACACGGCGCACATCAAAACACAACCGAATTCTCTTGGCAGATAGTGAGGTCCTAGGGACACACAGACAAGCCCGTGCTGCCGGGCTGTCAAACAGCACGATCTGAGCGTGATGTGATACAGTGTAAGGCAGTCCTCTCAAACATACACATTGGCTTTTCACTCGTCCATTAAAGGTTAATCACAGAATCAGCAGACAGACACTTAAACACTTTAAACATGCAACAGTAGCACTAGCCTGTGTCGCCGCAGAGCTGCACCACAGTCGGCCCATCTTATATTGTGTAATGTGTGTTCTACGTATTGGATAAGATGTAAGTTGGTATTTTTATCATTGAAAATGTGTTTTTACAGATTTGTGTCCAGTGGTCAGGGTCTGATGTGAGGATGAAGTCCATCCCCCATTTTTACCTGGGTAAATGTAAAGCTATGTCCACGCATGATATTAACTTATATACCTTAGACAAGGTTTTCTTTATTGGGAGGAGGTTCTTGATGCCTTCACTAATGTAGGTGGTTGTTGAAGTCTGGGTTATGCCAAATAGGAGCAGCTATACAAATTTCCATTTGTGATTTTGTGATTTGTAAAGTTTTCCACAATGCAGTCAAAATGGAAGAAATCAACTGATTTTTAAAACATTTATGGCGTTTAATGGAAGTAGTAATAAGGGGTAAATCTGAGAGTTTAATGCTGTTACATTCTAAATGTTCTAATTCTATCCAGGAGCTGTGGACTGGATTGGGATGAATACATCTGATCAAGTATTGTATCTGTTTAGCCAGATAGTAATGTAGAAAATTTGGTGCTGCCAAACCCCCTTGAGATGTATTTTTTCTGAAAGGTAGCTAGACTAATTTTTAGCTTGTTTTTAATTTTCCAGTAAAACTTTGAAATGGCCGAATCTAAAGACTGAAACCATTTAACTGTGGGTTTGAACGGAATCATTGAAAAGAGGTAATTAAGTTGTGGTAATATTTTCATTTTGATAGTTGCTATTCATCCTAATAAGGAGATGGGGAGGTTGTTCCATCTTTTCAAATCATTATAGATTTTGTCAGTGAGTGGGATGAAATTCAAGTAGACCAGCTCTCCTAATTTAGAAGAGATGTTTATGCCTAGGTACTTAATATTGCCAGTGGGAAAGGTATTGTGTGGATCTTGGAGTGAAGGATTCCATGAATCCTCGGTTAAAGGACGTATCATTGATTTTGACCAGTTAATACAGTAATCTGATAGTTGTGAGAAAGTAGTGATCAGTTTAAATACTTCTTGTAGTGATTTTGAGGATTCTTGGAGATATAGTGTGATATCATCAGCATATAAATTGATTTTGTGGTCAGATATTGAAGAGTTGATACCTTTGATGTTAGCTTTTTGATGTATTGCTGCCGCAAGTGGTTCCATAAATATTGTGAACAGTAGAGGTTAGAGTGGGCAGCCTTGTCTAATCCCTCTTTGCATTGTGAAACTTTGAGAGGTATTCTTGTTAGTTGTGACTGTGTCCTTTGGTGAATTATATAGAGTCGTGATCCAATGAATGAATGATTCTCCAAAATCAAATTTATGAAGAACTCTAATAAGAAAACTCCAGCTGTCTCTGCCAAAGGCTTTTTCTGCATCCAATGACACCACTATTGCCTTTGTAGTGCTACGCTGTGATTTGTCAATGAGATTGTGAAGTCTTCTGATGTTATTGGTAGAATGTCGACCATTAATAAACTCAGTTTGGTCATTATGTATTATTGCTGGCAATATTTTTTCTAAGCGGGATGCCAATGCCTTAGTGATGATTTTTACATCAATATTTATGATAGCGGGCGGTAATTAGAGGTCAGAGTGGGGTCTTTTTCTGGTTTCAGTATGTTTTATTGCTGCAGTATTCATATGAGTGGGAATCTGACCTTTGGTCCAAATTTCTGAAAAAGTCCTAAAGAATAGTGGAGCCAGTATCTGCCAAAAATATTTCAGGAATACAGGAGGAAAGCCATCTGGACCTGGAGCCTTGCCGTTAGGCATTTTGTTCAAAGCTGCATGTAGTTCTGTGATGCTTACAGGTGTGTCTAATGTATCTGTGTGCTCTTTAGATAACTGAGGTAGGTTAAGATTGTCGAAGAATGACTGGATATCTACTGGGTTAGGTGTATTCTCCACTGAGTATAGATTACTGTAGTAGTTCTTAAATATCTGATTAATTTCCTGTGGCGACTACATATAGTTTCCATCTTGATTCCTGATAGATGTTATTCTTGATTTTTCCTTATTGCATTGTAATTGATTTTCCAGAAATTTACCTGATTTATTATTATGTTTGAATTTTTTATATCTAAGTCAATGAATGAGGAACTCTGTTTTTTTTCTATATAATATTGTCAAGTTGGAATTTTGCATTATTTAAATCAGACAAAGTTTGATTACTTGCATTTGCAGCATATTTGTTAAATGTTTAATTTTTTCTTCAAGGTCATTTTCAAATTTATGTTCCATTTTATTTTTTATAAGAATATGAAATAATTTTTCCCTCTAATTACTGCTTTTCCTGTTTCCCACAGCAAAAAAGGAGAAAAACTTGGAGAGTCATTTCTTTCTTTAAAGTCCGTCCACTCTCTTCTTATGATTTTATCAAATTCACAGTCCTTTAAAAGTGAGGTGTTAAAGCGCCATGAGTGAGATGGTTTAATAGTGGATTCTGTTTGTACAGAAAGTGACACAGGAGCATGATCGCTAATAGTGATGGAATGAATTTTAGAATTAATTTTGGGAATTATAGAATTACTAGAGAGGAACAAGTCTATTCTAGAATGTGACTGATATACAGGAGAGAAAAATGTGTATTCCTTTGTCAATGTATTTTTGATTCTGCAACTATCCACCAGATCAAAGTCCTCCATATACTCCTTTATAGTTTTAGCAGACTCAGAAAGCCTTACAGATGTTGGAGAACTGGAACGATCTGAAGATGGGTTTAAAGCAACGTTAAAGTTCCCTCCGATGATGACAGCTGAATTGGCCATTAAACTGGAAATCTGTGAAAACAATGTATAAAAAAGGTTGGGTCATCATTGTTGGGAGCATATAAATTAACAATTGTAAATATTTCACGAGAAATAGTTGCCTGGGTTATTATATACCGACCTTCAAGATCTGTTACAGAGTTATTAAGAATGAATGGAACTCTTCTATGAACTAATATACTTACTCCTCTTTGTCAGCGTTTATAACAAGCTGAAAAACACTGACTAAATATTGGGCCAGTCAGTATATTTCCTCTGCTTTAGATAGATGTGTTTCTTGTAGAAGACAAATATCTGCATTTAGTTTTGGAATGTGATTCATGCTTTTTACCTTCTTTGCCTTCTTTGCCACATACATTCCATGATCGCAGTTTTAGAGGATGCATCATCATCATCATATCCTGGGATTATTTACTGCTGCAGATGCCCGCCCCGACTTCTGGTTGTTGGAGGAAAGCAAGTCCCTGGGGTTGGTGTAGGCAGCAGGTGACTAGCTCTTCATACAGAGGCGCTCCAAGCAACTGGGTCCATCGGGTCAGTATTGGCCAGGTTGCTGACTTTCAAGTCGGCATTGACACAGTCAGACCAGGTCTTCTTGGGTCTTCATCGTCCTCTTTGACCAGGCATAGCCATACTCGTGATGGTGTTGATGGCCAAATCAGCACACATGACATGACCGTACCAGCGGAGACATTGGGAGTGCAGTACGGTGGTCAATTCTGCTAGCCCCAGCCTGGTGAGTCAATGGGGACATCATCTGATGCCTTCACACCACACATCCACCTCATCATCGCTCGACCGTTGCACTGCAGTCATTGCAGGTCCTCAGCATTTGGCGCCCAGGTCTCACTTGCATACAAAAGTACTGAGCACACACAGGTGGTGTACAACCTCCCTCGTGTCTTGGGTGTGACATGCTTGGAGGTGAGGATGGGGAGCTGTTTCTTGAACTTGCCCCAAGCACATCTGCATCTGGTGATGATGGCCAATTTGCTGTGTCCTCCACTGCATATAATGTCACCAAAGTAGCAGAAGCTTGGCTCTGCATCCAGCATGGTGCATCCACATCAACTTCAGTGAATGGGTGGTCATCGATAGGGTGAGCCTCACCACTGCAGCGAGGGCAGATGTATTCAGGGTCAGGGGTAATGACTCTACCAGGGGTTTTGCTGCACTTCTTGTGCACCCACATGTTGCAGAGGGTGCACAGGATGGAGTTGGCCTGGACTCCCTTACAGCAGACTGCACAGGGGAACTTTCTGGCGTCCCTGAGTTGATCCATTGCAGCACCAGATACCATGAACTTGGTCTTCTTCATGTTGACTTGCAGGCCCTTGCTCTCAATGGCCTCCTTCCAAGCTGTGAGGCGGCTGACACACTCATCGAGGGAATCGGCGATGATGGCAAGGTCATCTGCATAGAGAAGCTCCCATGGCAGGCCCATGCGGAACTCCCTCGATAGCACTTCCAGGATGATGATAAAGACCAGGGGGATCAGGACTGAGCCCTGATAGATCCCGACTCCCACAGAGAACTCATCACTAAGCTGCCTGTTGACGCACACATGGCTTCTCGTGTTAGAGTACATGCCCTGGATAATATGCAGTGCCCACTCCTCGACCCCAGCGCTCCTCATTGCCCACCACAGCAGTTTCCACAGTACTCATCAAAAGCCTTCTCAAAGTCAACGAAGCAGAAATACAGAGGTCTGTTGGCAACCAGAAACTTTTGTTGCAGTTGCCGCACGATGAAGATGGCATCTGTGGTTCCTCTGCCGGGTACAAAACCAACCTGCAGCTCAACACCAGTAACCCTAACCCTAACCCTTACACCTGTGCATATGTACTGAGTGCAACGAGTGCAAGTGAGTTAAGGTGCACGTGTAGTTTAAGGGGAGACTATGTGTATGGTGAGAGCATGTTTAAATTATCCATCTTCTTAACATTGTGGGCATACTCAGAAAAGCCAAGGGGTTGTGGATGGATTTGAAAACAGCTGACCATCGATATACAGTTTATCTACAACCAAGTATGCACGTTCATTATTCTGCCTGTGCTGTTTCATGATTGGGTAAAGAATCTTTCTGCGGTCATTGATTTCTTTTGGAAACTGATCGTTTATTCCAAAGTTGGTCCCTCTGAGCCCTCTGGCTTTGCTTTTAATGAGGTCTTTATGCTTGTAATGTTCCAGTTTGGTGATGATGGGTCAGGGTCTTCTGCTCTTGGGCCCACCAAGTCTGTGCACACGATAAAAAGTGATGTTGTCAACAGTAGCAGAGGGAAGTTTGAGCTTAGAGACCATGAAGTCTTTTAAGAGGGTTTCTGGATCATCTGAGTCAGGGTTTTCTGGTATCCCTGAGAAAATTAAGTTGTCATGCATGTTCCTAGACTGAATATCCGGTATTATTTCATTTGCCTTCTTGTTTTCTTTGGTTAGCATGTCTGTTTTTTGGTTAATAACTCTACCGATGCTTTGAGTGATTTATTTTCAGACTCCAGCCATTCTATTTTTTCATATGCAAAATTGAGGCTTACCTGAATGTCTTTAATCTCTGTGTGTAATGCCATGAGCGAATCCAGCTTCTTGTTGATGGAACGGAGGACACTTACCTCAACCTCCGTTGTCTGGAGATCCTCTGTGTCTGCAGAGGAGTCCTTGTTCTTACGTTTACACTGGTTGTTGTCATCTTTGTGTACCAGAGAAGCCATGTCCAAGCAGCAGACCTAGTAGTGATCGATGTACTCTTCTAAATCCACGATGCCATCCACCGCCAAGAGCTGTTGTCGTTAAGTTTTTCTTTCATTGTTATTTGTGGATATTACATTAAATCCAGCGTTTTTTGTTTTTTTTTTCCATTTCTTGAAACGCCGCCATGAAACCACTTTTTCCAGAATTTTCGAGCAAAATGATAGATTTGATATCGGCCTATAGTTTTGCAATACACTAAGGTCAAGATTAGATTTCTTCAGTAATGGTTTAATCACTGCAGATTTGAAACATTTAGGAACAGATCCAGAAGTTAATGAGAGATTAATAATTCCAGCACAGTCAGCCCAAGAGTGGGCCACAGGTCCTTAAACATTTTTGTTGGTATAGGATCAAAGAAGGAGGTTGTGCTTTTTGTACACGTTATGGATTTCTTCAGCACACCTATTGTGATTCCACCAAATTCTGCAAATCTAGGTAATAGCTCAGTAGTGGCACCCACTTCAACTGCAGGGTGTAGTGGCTGGGTTAAGGCATGCTGAGATATGTTTAACCTAATGTCTTCTATTTTCTTCTTGAAGTAATCCAAGAAATCTTGTGCTGTAAAAGGAGAGTGACTTACAGGTGGTTGTCCATGAATAAGTGTTGCCACTGTGTCGAATAAGAACTTTGAGTTACGCTTGTTTTTGATGATCAAATCAGAGTAATAGGTCCGCTTTGTAGCCATCAGTGCATGCTTAAAGTCTGAGATAGCATCATGCCACACAAGGTGGAATACTTCTAATTTTGATCTACGCCATTTCCGTTCTAGACCTCTAGCCTTATGCTTGAGGTCACGCAGGTAATCATTGAACCAAGGTGACTGTGTTTTGTGGGGAGCGTGTTTTTAGTAAAGTTAGTGCAATCATGTTGAGTGTAGTTTTAAGTGCTGAGTTTAAATTATCCACAAGACTGTCTACTGAATGGGCATTTTCCAAACATGAAGATAAGATATCAGGCAGTCTAGCTTTGAGTTCAGTCATAGTTGAGGAGTTGATGCATTGCCACAGTGATAAATAAGGTTGTTGTTCCACTAAACATGGCAGTGAAACTGTAAACCTAGTAAATGAGTGATTAGAGACCACCGATGTAAGAGGCATGATGTCAATATTTGTGACAGCAATACCATGTGCGAGAACCAAGTCGAGGGTATTTCCACTAATGCACATTGAGCCCTTAATGCATTGCTGAAATCCTAATGCATCCACAATTTCAATAAATGATTTGCAGAGGGGATCAGAATGTTGAAGTCACCAATAATCAGAATGTTATCTGCACGAGTTTACAAGTTAGGGCCCTGTCCCACTGGGGAGAGGATTAATTACGCATGAATTGAGTACACAAAGAACGGGTGTTCGCTGTCGTCCGCAACAAAAATGGCCAAAAATGACAAATGTCCCAATATGAATTACGGATATATTAATAATATATAGCGAATATATGATGAACAATCACGGTTGTATAATGCATGTAGTGAGGAAACGGAACAGATGCATTGCATTATCACGGCAGTATTACGGGTTTATTATGAATGCATCGCGCACGTGTTGCGCGTGCACGGCATCTGCATTGTGGTCATAAAAGAAGCGCACTCGCTCCTTTCGCAATCACTATTCACACCAACAATACAGCCTCTGGAGCATTTGCTAGACTTGGACAAGTTGATTGGAGTAAAGAACCACTGAACAGGGTGAGTGGTGACGTCAGTGGATCGCATGAGAGCGCAGCTCGTCTCAGCAATTATAACAAGAAGTTAAATCTGTTATAAACATAGGAATAAATACTGTAACAGCTGCAGAAAGCATTTTGAGCTGTCTAAAAAGGTAATTATTTGACTTGTTTACATTGTCAAGGCTTGATAAAACAGTTGCATGTTTTTTCCTTCTTGTTTGTGTGCACGGCCCAGCTGCAGCCTCTTCTGTGATGCAGGAGGTGATTAGAGCCGTTTTCACCAGGCAATTTGCAGAATAAAATGATTAATCTGCCACAAAATAATTATTTTATATAGGCAACATCCAGCGCAGAGCGCGTTGCAGCTGGTAGAACAAAGAACGGCATCCAGCTGTGAACACAGCGCATCTGATTTGCATCCGCCGCAAATCAGATGCAAAGCAGACATAATAAAAATGCTTTATTCGTGGCCAATCTGTATGCAGTCGCTACAACTTATTTTAGTTCGTGATGTGGACATGATGGGCACGGAAAATATCAGTTTTTCACACTGTCCCAGTCCGCTGCCAAGCCACAAATCCTTGTCAGTTGTGTCAGATGATGGCGAATATACAGCGCATAGATTGAGTATGTTTCTGTATGTATTGAGTATTTATGGAGTATGTAAGGTGGATGTCATCCGCAGCCAAAATTTTGTGCAGCTCAAAAATCCTGGTAATGGAAAAAAGTGCCTCTGCGGATAATTGTGGATGTGTGCGGGTGTCGGCGGACTCATACAAGCATGTTTCACGCATATTGCGGATGCTAAGCAAATATGAACCAATTTTGTGCGCAATCCATACACAAATCCTCCTAAACGCCAGTGGGACAGGGCCCTTAGAGATGAACGCACCAAATTCATCTAAGAATTCAGAATATGGTCCAGGGGGCCTATCTACAGTGACAAAATAATACGGCTGATTGTTATTCTTCTGACCTTGGCAATTTGTAGCATCGCAGGCAGAGCTGAGAATCAGATGCTGAAACAAGTTATATTTGTGACCTCCAACAGCTAATAAGTTGCTCTGATTCCAAGATTTATAAATCAGAGCAACACCCCCGCCTTGCTTCAGATCATGAACGGCAGAGCAGCAGAACAGATTATTACTGATATACTCTCTATACAAATTTCCCTTCATCATTTTCCACTCATATTTAGAATACAGTGTTTTTCTCAGTGATATTAACTGATTAATTGAAGCCACATCAGCAGGTTAGGGTGATCTGATCAAAGATGTTAGATAGGCATCTCACTGAACAGGAAGCATTAAATGAAAAACAGATTAAACTGTACCTAGACATAAGGGTATTGTTCCTCTGGCCTGTTCTTTCGATATCATTCCTCCTCATCTTCTTAGAGAAGTTTTTGACTAAGTGAGAGCTACTATTTTATTGCTGATCAACACCAGTCTCAGTTGGGGCTGTGTTCCTTTGGCCTTTAAACATGTTGTGGTGAAACCTTTGATTTAAAAGAAAAATCTTGATCCCTCTATCTTTTTTGAATTTTAGGCCTATGTCTCAACTTCCCTTTTTATCCAAGGTTTTAGAGAGCAGTGTACATCCACCTGCAGTCATTTTGAGCTCAGCATGATGTTATGAAAAGTTTCCATCTGGCTTCAAACCCTTACATAGCACTGAAACTGCCCTGCTGAGAGTGTTTAATGATTTGATTTTAGCTGCTGACTCAGCTAGTCCTGATGCTTTTAAACTTGTCAGCTGGCTTTGACACAGTGAACCACACGATCCTGCTGTGCCGTCTCGAGGAGTGTGTGGGCATTACAGGCTCTGCTCTTACCTGGTTCAGTTCCTACCTTACAGAGTGGAGCTTTTCTGTGCAGTTGGGACACATTTTTTCAGATGTGGCCCCACTGACCTGTGGAGTTCATCAAGGCTCCATTCTAGGTCCTATTCTTTTTCTTTTGTATATGTTGCCACTTGGCAGTGTTTTTTGAAAATACCAAGTTTCTTTCCATTGCTTTGCTGATGATGTCCAGATTTACCTGCCACTAATATCATTAGGCAATGACCCAGTGCAGCCATTATTGGATTGTTATAGTGAGGTTAAATCATGGATGAGTGGAAATTGACTAAATCTCAATTAATCCAAGACAGACATTATCCTGTTTGGGGGAAACATCTCCACAGCTTGCTCTGCTGATATCCTGGGCCCGATGAGTTCCAACATTCAGTCCTGTGTTATGCCAGCTTTGGCCTCTCTCCACTGGTTATCGTATCAATTTCAAACTTCTTTTAATTGTTTGTAAAGCCCTCAATGGCGTTGCCCCTGTGTACCTTTCTGAGCTTGTGTTCCGTTGCATCCTAACGAGAACCTTAAGGTCTTCTGACCAACTGTTGTTGAAGGTGCCAAAAACTAGATCAAAACTAGAAGTGACAGGGCCATTTCGGTCGCTGCCCCCAGGCTTTGGAATAGTCTCCCCTTTCATATTAGATTGTCCCGAACCCTTGAGACTTTTAAATCTTCTTTAAAAACTCACCTGTTTTCAATGGCATTTCCCAAATGAGCTAGTGGATTTCTATTTTCTTTTTATTCCATCTTTTATTTGATTTTTATTATTTTATTGTCTGCTGTAATTTTATTGTTGTGTGAAAATTTTTATTTACTTATTATTGGGCGTAACCTAGTGCCCATTTTTATTGTACAGCACCTTGGTTGATCGCCATCATTTTCAATGTGCTTCCGAAGTAAAGATTGAGTTGAGAGTTGAGTTGTTATCAGGCTTAAAGACATCAATGTATTCAGATAATATTAATGTGATTTTTGGATTGTGCAAAATAATCATAAGGCATAATCTAGCAGCAAAAAAAAAAAAAAAGAAAAGAAAAAAGTGGAGGGCACTTTATTCCAGATCACCTTACAGAAAAGTATGACCTGGCCTATCACCTTCATCACTCCCACCCTCCCCCATCCTGCCATGTACCCTTTGCTAGTGATGAACGAGGCTATCAGACCAGATCTAGCAAGTTAAGTTAATGCAGATTCCTGTTGACCAGTGATCCTGAAACCTATGTTCTAAGCTTATTGCTTACAACATAGAATATATCCATATGCAATATTTGAACAAATACTTTTTATTTCAGCCGTCATGATAGAAAAGAGATTTACATCTACTAATTGTTAAACCACGTTCCACATTTGTTTAACTAAAATGATCTTATCAAAGTAGCTTTCCTGTCAACATATATCAGTGTAGAATTATAAACCTTAACCCCCCTCCCCCCAAAAATTCAAATAAAAGCTGATTTTTAATAGCCTTTCAGCCTTTGTCAATATGCTTCCAGGGAAAGTACATAACAGCTTTGACTATGATTTATAGATTGGTTGGTTGATAATATAATTTTAATTAAAGAGGTCATTTTTCATGATTTGAGAAACTGAGGCTATACTTTCATATGGACTGGTCACCTTTCTGAAAAGCAATATGACTTACACATTTTAAAATGTAATAACTCTAAGTAGAATCCACTTATTTCAAAATGAACAGAAAGGGTTTACTCAAAAATGGGGTCCTGTTAACTTTTTTTTTGAGGCACTGCAAAAGTTTATCCCTTTATGTAGAGTATTTTATATGACTAACTCAAAAAAAGTGTGGTGTAAAGTTTAACAATTCGTAGTAGAACTGTGAAAAATCATAAATAATCACTGTAACTGCTGTAACTGAATATAATGACGCATGTTAGTTGTTTATACAATCTTAGTATGACCACAAATTAGAAGAAATTATTAGAGAAACTGATTATATATTTTCACTTAGATTGTACATATTTACTGAAAAGCAACTTTGTGTCTCTAGGGTGAATAAAAAATCTGCGGGTCATAGCGCTTTCTCTTATCATGCCCCTCTTCTGTGGAATGATCTCCCTGCGTCAATAAAACAGTCAGATTCTGTAGAGACTTTCAAGTCCAGACTTAAGATGCACTTATTTTCCCTTCCGTATGGCTTGCATACTGGCATAGTATGTTTCTATGCTTTTTACCCTTTTAAATTCATTTTATTAGGAAACAGAGTGTTGTGCAGCCTCAACTTTATTTAAATACTGGTTCTTTTTGTGAAGCTTAGTGGCCAGCGATCACCTTCTTCTTGTTGCTTACTGCTGACAAATTATACTGTATTTGTTATCTATCTGATGCCTGATTCTGTTTTTTTTCTCTCTCTCTGTTTGAGGTGCGGCACCATCCAGAGATGCGTGTGGTGTCTGTTTCAGAAACTCTCGTGTCCTGTGCACCCGCAACATTTCCTGTATATTCGTATTGTGAATTGTTTCTTAATTTGTGTCACTAGCATGGCCAAGCAGAGGTCACCCCTTTGAGTCTGGTCTGCTTTCTCCGAGGGAGTTTTCCTTATCACTGTCGCCTGTGTGCTTGCTCTGGGGATTGGTAAGGCTAGACCTTACTTGTGTGAAGCACCTTGAGGCAACTTTGTTGTGATTTGGCACTATATAAATGAAATAAATTAAATTAAAATTACAGTGGTGTACCCTCTGGTAGAATGCAATAGCATGTGTAGTTCATAGGCTGTAAGCTTTCATGTTTTTTTTTATGTCTTTATTGTTTGTTGTCTGTATGCTGGGTTCCTTGTTTTTGGAGTTTTTCCTCCTGCATGTTTTATTCTGAAGTCTTTTCCTCTCACTTGTAACTTTTCATGAATCATATCTTGCTGTTTCCTCTCATAGCTTTATTCTGGTAGATTGCTCACTGTGTAGTTCACTGGCTTTTCTTCCTGTTTCAAGGATTAAATTTGTAGTTTCACATGCACATTAATTTCACACTTAACTTCGTCATGGATGATGGAACATCACAACCATTCAACTCTAGTGCCAGGCTTTCTTGCTCCTATGCTTACTCTCTGGCGTTGTTCCTTCATGTTTGAATTCTACTTTCTAACCCATATTGTCTCTCTGTGTTTACTGAGCCCAGCCTTTTGGAATGTTCACTTTGGATGACTGCTAACTGTGCTTTGATCATCATTCTGACATTCTAGTAATCTAGCCTGCTAATTCTGTCATGACATTATTGCTTTTGGACTGCCTGGACTGCCTTCCTGTTGCCAGAACTTTTCATCTTGCCCACATTTAGCGCAGGCTTTTGTTTCCAAACCAAAATGTACTGTTGAATGGACTGTTGTTCCTGTATATATTGAAATGTTTTACTGTGTCCTCTCTGGGAACCATCACCTTATCATGGTGGAGAGGTTTGTGTGCTGCTATGAACCTGAGAGCTGTATTGTTTGGAGCGTTTGTGCTCCTGCTAGGATCTCCCATGGCAAATTGGTCTAAAGCGAGGGGCCAGACTAAAAATAGTTCACAAGACACCATGACAAAATGAGACATGGGAAATGTGACCCGGCCTGTATTAAGTCTGGAGGCGGCCCTGTCTGGAGCCAGGCCTGGATGGAGTGCCCATCAGCAAGTGCCTGGTGGCTGGGCATGCCATGGAGCCTGTTTGGGCACAGCCCAGAAAGGCAATGTGGATCTTCAATCTCCACCCTGTGGGCTCAACACCCGCAGGGGAAATGACTGGTGTCAGGTGCACTGTCCCATAGGTGGCAGTGAAAGTTGATGGCCTCGGCAGACCAGACCCAGGCAGCAGTGTCTAGCTGTGGGGGTGTGGAATGTCACCTTGATGTGGGGGGAGGAGTTGGAGCTTGTGCTGGAGGTGGAGCCAGTTAGATCTGGTGGGCCTCACCTCCATGCACAGCCTTAGTTTCGGGACCATTCTCCTTGATAGGGGTTGGAACTTGTTCTTCTATGGAGTTGCCGAGGGTGTGAGGCACTGGGGGTGTGTATGGATAATCAGCAGTCCCTGATGAGAGGGCTGCCTCCCTGCACCTTCGAGTGGCAGGGGAAAAACTCTGACTGTTTTTTGTACATATGCACAGAACAGCAGTTTGGAGTATTTGGCATTCTTGGAGTCCTTGAATGGAGTCCTGTATAGGGCTCTGGTGAGGGACTCCATTGTTCAGCTGGGGGACTTCAACACACACATCGGCAATGACAGCAACACCTGGAGAGGTGTGATTGGGAGCAACGGCCTCCCCGATCTAAACCCGAATGGTTGTTTGTTATTGGACTTTTGTGTTTGTCATGGACTATCCATAGTGAACACCATGTTCGAACATAAGGATGCTGCTAAGTGCACATGGTATCAGAGCACCATTGGCTGAAGATCAGTGATCAATTTTGTGATTGTATCATCTGATCTGAGGCTACATGTTCTGGACACTCACTTGAAGAGAGGGGCAGAGCTGTCAACTGATCACCATGTGGTGGTGAGTTGGATCAGAGGGTAGGGGAAGACTTTGGACAGACCTGGTAGACCCAAACGGATAGTGTGGGTGAACTGGAAACACCTGGAGGAGCCCACTATCCAACAGATCTTCAACTCACACCTCCGGCGGAGCTTTTCCAGCATCCCTGTGGAGGTTAGGGGCATTGAACCAGAATGGGCAATGCTAAAAGTTTCCATTGCTGGAGCTGCAGTGGGGAGCTTTGGCTTGAATGTCTTAGGTGCCTCAAGGGACAGCAACCCTCGAACACCGTGGTGGAAACCGGTTGTCAGGAAAGCTGTCCTACTGAAGAATATCGGGTGTGGCACAAATTTTATGGACACAACTGCAAACTCATAATGAGCACAACAAGTGGGGGATCGGTACACATGTGGTCCAGCAGCATGGCAGAGTGTAGCACACAGCCGAGAGGCTGAGTTGTATTCAATAAAAAGGCACAGTTCAAAATACACAGTGTTTGGGCTATCAGAGGCAAGACGAACCTCAGGACAAAAACAGGCAAAGTCAAAATACTGGCAGGCAAATCAGGATAAAACAAAGCAAGGGACAATGGCTGGAAAGTGACATGAAATCAAAACAATCTGGCAGTGAGCTGTGAGACTGTGAGGGCTTAAATAGGGAGCAGCTTAATCAAGGTGTGATGAGGTGCAAGTGTGTGAATGGCTCTGGAAGGGGGCATGACTGGGGAAGACAAAGGTAAGTGCAGTACAGACAAAAGCAAAGTGAACTGGGGCAAGATAAGTGACAGAAAAACTAATAGTACAAAATGTGACATGCTCAAGACGAACCATAATTAACGTGAACAAAACGAAAAGGGGTAAGCTCATCTAAAAGCGGAAAAGAAGGTCAATGATGATAATCAAAACTAGAACAGAACTGTTCCTGATAAAAGTAGAAAATTAAATGCAATAACCGATAACTAGGTGACAACAGACTAAGACTACACCGAAAATAAATGAATAGAATGACAAAACCAGAGACTACAGAATAACACAATAAATGAAATGAACTAACAGAAAAACAGAGAATGCAATAAATAACAAATGCAACATAATCATATAAGAAACATTGGAAGATAAATAATAACCAAAACCTGTGACCAAGGCATAATACAATGAATTGATAAACAGAATTAAACTCAGACTAAAGCAATATAAGGGACCAAGGGTGAAAGCAAACAATAACCAATAAAGCAAAACTAAGCAAATGATACACAGAGAATGAATGAAACAAAACCAGTCAAAACTCAAGCATGACCACGATATGAATAAAAACACTGAAGATTCAAAATCGAGGCAAATGAGAACCCACAACTAAAGACAAGAGACCATCATCGTCATCCTGGGATATGTTATCTCGGCTCAGGGTCTCATCACTGCTTTTTGCAAATGATGTGGTCCTGTTGGCTTCATCGGCCTGTGACCTTCAGCACTCACTCGACTGGTTCACAGCCGAGTGTGAGGTGGCTGGGATGGGGATCAGCACCTCTAAATCTGAGGCCATGATTCTCAGCAGGAAACCAATGGATTGCCTCCTCTGGGTAGGGAATATGGTCTTGCCACAAGTAAAGGAGTTCATGTACCTTATGGCTCTTGTTCACAAGTGAAGGGACAATGGAGCGTGAGACTGGCCAGAGAATCAGCACAGCAGGGGCAGTATTGCATTCGCTCTACTGTACTGTTGTGATGAAAGGGAGCTGAGCCAAAAGACGAAGCTCTCGATCTACTCACTGTTCAATCTGTGTTTCTACTCTCACCTATGGTCTTGAGGGTTGGGTCATGACCGAACGAATTAGATTGTGGGTACATGCGGCTGAAATGTGCTTCCTTAGGTGGGTGGGTGGTGTCTCCCTTGAAGAAAGGGTGAGAAGCTCGGTCATCCGTGGGGAGCTCAGAGTGGAGCTGTTGCTTTTTCATGTGGAAACGAGGCAGCTGAGGTGATTTGGGCATCTGCTAAGGATGCCCCCTTGGTGCCTACATAGGCAGGTGTTGCATGCACATTCATTTTGGTGGAGACCCCAGGGAAGCCCCAGGACTAGGCAGAGAGGTTGTATCTACACTGGGAATGGCTTGGGATCCCCCAGTCAGAGGTAGTCAAAGTGTTCCAGGAAAGGTAAGTCTGGGTTCTCCTGCTGGAGCTGCTGCCCCCGTGAACCGATCCCGGATAAACAGTTGAAGATGAGTGATGAGCTTCACTGTGTCCTCTGAAAGTAAACACTCTTGCTTTTTTACAGCAGTGTGGTTCTCTGCTCATTAGGGGTCTTTGTACCACAGACATTACACAGGCAAGTCTGTGGACAATTACATTCATGACGCAGTGGGTTGTCTACAGTTATACTTTATTACACTCCCCCAAAATACAGTCACCTTGGTTTAATAATAACCTTTATTTTACCAGGTAGAAATCCACTGAGATCGAAACCTCTTACAAGGATGACCCGGCCAAGAAAGGCAGCACCACATGTCATAATGGGCAGGTTAACATCAACATGAGAATGTTGGTGATAAATAAAATACAATAATCTTGGTCATAATAACATTGCACCCGATGTAAAGTTATAGCCATTGTTCAAAAAGAGTTTGATTTGTGATCTTGTAAAATAGACCGGAAGGTGTTCAAAGACTGGTGTTCAGCCTGGAGAACATTCCAGTCACAGGAAGATGAAAAACTAAAGGCATTCTTCCCTGCTTCAGTGCGTACATGAGGTAACCAAAAACATAACATGTCATTTGAGCACAGAGCATAACGGCATTCATATCTCTGAAGTAGTTGTTGCTGTCCTTTCAGCTGCTCCAGCATTTTGTTTTTTTGTTTTTTTTGGGGGGGCGGGGGGGGTCGCCACAGCAGATACAGTCAAATCTGCATTGGTATTTGGCACTAGTTTTATGCTGGATGCCTTTCCTGACACAACTCCAGTGTAACCTGGAGAAACACACACAACCGCTGGAGTTCCAAAGATGTCTCCCATCTAAGTACTAACCAGGTCCCACACTGCTTAGCTACTGAGATCTGACGGGATCAGCCTGACACAAAGCAATTCAGATCTCTGAAGTAAATTAGATAAATAGGTCAGAACCAGACCAATAAGAGTTTATGTAAATCACAATCATTCATCTGTATACAACCTTCAAATTCCCTACTTCACCAGACTGTGAATTCTTCAAACTATATTGGATTAACCATGGAATTGATCAGCTGGTCTCTGAAAACTATTGACACCATTTTTTCAACAAGGAAATCAGGGCTGGGGGACCCTGCATGCCCCGATGGAACCTACCCTGTGGGCTATGATCTTGAAGCCTGGGAGAAATGGCATGTCGTATGCTTGGTGCCACTCTCTGTGGAGGATGTCGAAGAGTCATTTATATTTGGTTTGGCGGCTTTGCTTCAGCTGGTGCCCCTGCGAACCGACTCCGGATAAAGCAGAAGAAAATGGATGGATGGATGGATGGCTGGATGGATGGCTGGATGGATGGATGGATGGATGGATGGATGGATGGATGGATGGATGGATGGATGGATGGATGGATGGATGGATGGATGGATGGATGGATGGATTGGTACTTACTGGTTTATGTGCTGCCCTGACCTACCAGAGAATTGGCAAGATGGCCCATGACACCTTTCCTATCCATCATGAATAATGAGTTGGGCAAGGCAATGCATTATCGGACTGCGTTAACCCTTGAACTTAGACATAAGTTGGATAACATCTTGGAGCAAATGTACGCCTTGCAAAGGAAGATGTTGAAGACCTGGGAATACTCACGAATTGGATTTGGTTGTTAATGAGAGCTGCAAATGTGTTCTCTCTGCTTGGCCCCAAACATTGCAGCCTTATCAGGCTCTGAAGGTCAAAACGCCCCATTGTTTTCCTCCAGAAGAATTTCTATGGCCTTGGTGAACCATTCAGCTGCCTTCTTGTCTTTTTTAACTCCAGACATTGCACACATGGACAGAAACTGACATAAGCCTAACTGATCTGCCACTCACACATGGACAGTGAATGATACACATGCTCCCACCTCTTACCCCTCCTTTGTGTTCCTGTCCCCATCCCCCACCACGTCCTGGCCCCTGCTCATGCCACTCCCTTCCCCCTTTGGGCACAGCGCGGCTTTAGCTGCAGCAGCCCCCCCAAGCTGGCTGTGCAACCATGTGTTGCTGCGGCCCCCCACACTCACATTTCCTCAATTCGCATGACAGACTGTTTCAAAGTTTAGCGTACATAAGCAATCAAATGTATATGTGCGTTGTTTTAATTCTGATGTGTGCAATTATTATGTACAACTAGTAATAACTGTGGATTAATTGCTTATATTTGTCTGAGGTAATTGGGTGTGAAATGAATTGTCCTTTTAGGGATCAATAAAGTTGTCTGAATTCTGAATATAAGGGTGCCACTCAATATTTTTACTTTTTCCAGGTCCCATCCCCTAATTTATTTTTCCATTTATGAAGCATATTAACTGCTACAAGTTTCATTCAGACATATGCATATTTACTGGTAGCTTAATGAACTGTTTCCCATATCATGTAATGTAACTGGGGCACAATTGACCAGTCTGGCTGTGAAAGCGGACTAGATGTAGAGTTCATAGCGTTAGCTGTCAATCCAGTTAAGGCTGATATCATTCACTTCATTCAGCAAAATTAACATAGTTTCATCCCATATTCTTATGTTTATGTTAAAAACAACTGTTATTTATCATATCCAAATGTTTCCAAAAATTACAAAACTTTGAAGCTGTTGAGCTACCAGTAAATATTTTTATAATACATCCAAATTTTGTTAAAAGTCAAATTTTGGAGATCAAGTGTTTCAAATGAACTTTAAAAGAAAGTTCTGTGTCAGCAGTCAATCCCAAATACTTGTAGCTGTTGACTAACTCAAGAACATTACTTCAAGCAGTTTTGAATGATGGTAGGTTCTCCAAGGAAACAGGTGATTTAGAGAAAAACATTATTTGGATTTTTCTGCACTCAAGACTCATTTAAATGTATCCAGGCGGTTCTGCACCTAATCAAAAGTGGACTGCAAGAATTCAAATGCCTGATCAGCTGGTCTCTGAAAACTATTGACACCATTTTTTCAACAAGGAAATCAGGGCTGGGGGACCCTGCATGCCCAGATGGAACCTACCCTGTGGGCTATGATCTTGAAGCCTGGGAGAAATGGCATGTCGTATGCTTGGTGCCACTCTCTGTGGAGGATGTCGAAGAGTCATTTATATTTGGTTGGCGGCTTTGCTTCAGCTGGTGCCCCTGCGAACCGACTCCAGATAAAGCAGAAGAAAATGGATGGATGGATGGATGGATGGATGGATGGATGGATGGATGGATGGATGGATGGATGGATGGATGGATGGATGGATGGATGGATGGATGGATGGATGGATGGATGGATGGATGGATGGATTGGTACTTACTGGTTTATGTGCTGCCCTGACCTACCAGAGAATTGGCAAGATGGCCCATGACACCTTTCCTATCCATCATGAATAATGAGTTGGGCAAGGCAATGCATTATCGGACTGCGTTAACCCTTGAACTTAGACATAAGTTGGATAACATCTTGGAGCAAATGTACGCCTTGCAAAGGAAGATATTGAAGACCTGGGAATACTCATGAATTGGATTTGGTTGTTCTTGAGAGCTGCAAATGTGTTTTCTCTGCTTGGCCCCAAACATTGCAGTCGTATCAGGCTCTGAAGGTCAAAACGCCCCATTGTTTTCCTCCAGAAGAATTTCTATGGCATTGGTGAACCATTCAGCTGCCTTCTTGTCTTTTTTAACTCCAGACATTGCACACATGGACAGAAACTGACATAAGCCTAACTCATCTGCCACTCACACATGGACAGTGAATGATACGCATGCTCCCACCTCCTACCCTTCCTTTGTGTTCCTGTCCCCATCCCCACCATGTCCTGGCCCCTGCTCATGCCACTCCCTTCCCCCTTTGGGCGCAGCGCAGCTTTAGCTGCAGCAGCCCCCCCAAGCTGGCTGTGCAACCATGTGTTGCTGCGGCCCCCCACACTCACATTTCCTCAATTCGCATGACAGACTGTTTCAAAGTTTAGCGTACATAAGCAATCAAATGTATATGTGCGTTGTTTTAATTCTGATGTGTGCAATTATTATGTACAACTAGTAATAACTGTGGATTAATTGCTTATATTTGTCTGAGGTAATTGGGTGTGAAATGAATTGTCCTTTTAGGGATCAATAAAGTTGTCTGAATTCTGAATATAAGGGTGCCACTCAATATTTTTACTTTTTCCAGGTCCCATCCCCTAATTTCTTTTTCCGTTTATGAAGCATATTAACTGCTACAAGTTTCATTCAGACATATGCATATTTACTGGTAGCTTAATGAACTGTTTCCCATATCATGTAATGTAACTGGGGCACAATTGACCAGTCTGGCTATGAAAGCGGACTAGATGTAGAGTTCATAGCATTAGCTGTCAATCCAGTTAAGGCTGATATCATTCACTTCATTCAACAAAATTAACATAGTTTCATCCCATATTCTTATGTTTATGTTAAAAACAACTGTTATTTATCATATCCAAATGTTTCCAAAAATTACAAAACTTTGAAGCTGTTGAGCTACCAGTAAATATTTTTATAATACATCCAAATTTTGTTAAAAGTCAAATTTTGGAGATCAAGTGTTTCAAATGAACTTTAAAAGAAAGTTCTGTGTCAGTAGTCAATCCCAAATACTTGTAGCTGTTGACTAACTCGAGAACATTACTTCAAGCAGTTTTGAATGATGGTAGGTTCTCCAAGGAAACAGGTGATTTAGAGAAAAACACTATTTGGATTTTTCTGCATTCAAGACTCATTTAAATGTATCCAGGCGGTTCTGCACCTAATCAAAAGTGGACTGCAAGAATTCAAATGCCTGTGTCACTGAGTTTGAGCAGCAATAGATTACGGTGTCATCAGCATACAGACGATAGAAGGCATTTGATAGGTATATATATATATATATATGGTGAATGAGGGTGAGGCAGGTTATTAGATAATTAATAGCTAATAGGCTACGTTATAATTGTAGCAATATAACTATATAAACAAAGGCTCAGATATAATATGTTATAGGTTTTATCTAAGGTTTACCCTATTTGTTAGGTTATGGTTAGCTAATCTAGGTAGAAGAAATTCCATCTTCTACATGTTTTTTAATGGGAATCCCAAACTTAGACATTATTTCTTGATGTCTGTTAAAAAATCCTTTGAACTGAAGAACCAATTTGTTATACAGAACCCTTTGTTTAACGAATCTAAGAGTAAGTTTATGGTGTTTGAGAGATGGGTTGGAGAGCAGTCATGAGTGTAAAGCTCCTTTCACACTGGCATATTCGTAGAGCTGCTCATTGCAGCGTATCGTCTACGCTGAGTTGAGCAGCTCTATGCCCACTTTTAGCAACTCTATGTCGACTTTTTTCTCCCTGCACAGCAGTATGTTGAGGGCTACATGCGTAGGATGGAAGAAATAATTTGGCATAGAGCGCTGGGCACAGTTTGAAGCAGGTCTGCGCAGTACAGCATTACTGCATGCAAGTCTGTGCAACACGGTGCTCCTGTACACAACCAAAAACTGAGTGCTGCATCCATAATGATTCAGCTGAGAACAGGATCACACAGCCCACAGTACCTGTGTGTTCAACACAGGAAATCGAACCTCAACTCAGAAATCCAGAAACAGCAGGTCTCTCTCTCTCTCTCTCTCTCTCTCTCTCTCTCTCTCTCTCTCTCTGTGTGTCTGATCAAACCTGTGACTTTAAAATAAAAGCGCACATCGGTGCGCTCATCAAACGCCCTGATCGAATAGGTTTGATCAAACCTGGAAAGTGCTGTGACTCTTTAGAATAAATACCTCATCGCTGCACGTTGATGCGCTCATCAAACCTCCTATCAATCAGGTCTGATCAAACCTGAAAAGTGCTAATAAAAGCCTTGTCGCTGCATGTCTGTGCGCTCATCAAACACCCTGATCGATCAGGTCTGATCAAACCTGAAAAGAGCTGTGACTCTAAAATAAAAGCCTCGTCGCTGCATGTTGGTTCGCTCATCAGACAACCTGTGACTCTGCACCACACAGTGCAGTAGAGAACAGAGCACACTTCCACAGAGGCAGGAGTGAACTGGTTTTAAATAGCGGCAAGGTACACGTGACTGTGTGCACATTAAAAAGCAAACACACGCAGCTGCAAGTATGAAACAAACACGGAAAAAGGCTGAGTACACACGCATTTTGGGCGTATTTAAATGAAACACAACGCCACAATCCGCAGCTCTACGAATACGCCAATGTGAAAGGGGCTTTAAGGGTGAACAGGACGGGGTTAAGTACACAGCCTTGAGGGGAACCGGTGCTGAGTGTGATGGTGGAGGAAAGGTGGGCGCCAAGTTTCACGGACTGTGGGCGGTTTGTGAGGAAGTCCTTGATCCACTGGCAGATGGGGGTCGAGATGCCCAGATGTGTCAGTTTCTGGACTAGGATCTCCGGGATGATGTGGTTGAAGGCTGAGCTGAAATCCAGGAAGAGCATCCTCACATAGCAACTTTAACTTTTGACCACTGTACAAACTGAAACTGACCTTTGTTACCAATTTTGCTGTTTTTACCCCATAACTCCTAAACATTCAGTCATAGATAGTCCAAACTATACCTTTTTGGGATTGTTATGATCAGACCAATAATGTAGTGTAGTTTTCAATTTGATTGGAGCAGTTTTAATTTTAATGCCTGCGTAATTCTTCAATTGACCCCTACCTGGCCGCCTATTGAAAATTCAAGTGGCTCGTCATTTTTTTTTTCAAAAGAGTAATGTAGGAGTATTCACCCCCCCCCCCCCCCCAGGCTCCCCAACTACGGCCCTCTTAACCCCCTGCCACTTTAAGCATTTTCTTTATTTGCATTCTCACATGTACAGAAAGGGAGTGCCCATCATCTCATTTTGGGCCCCTTCACACATAACACGAAAGACGCGGAAACTGGAAGACAATCCATGAACCAAAAACAAAATGGGGAGCCACAAAACATTCCACCTGCTGTCGGGAGGAATACACGTTTAAACAGGTGTGCAAGAAACTACGGCGACAATTTCGGGCACATTCGGGACAGTTTCGTGTTAGCTCGCACAAACACAGTGCAAGCACGTGGAAGGTCGCGCACACAGCAGCAGAGCAAAAAAAAAAAACACAATTTCTAATACTTAATTACTGTTATTATAAAGAGCGGATTTAGCCTCCGTCTAGACATACACCAGGAAGTAATGAAATGACGTGGATTACTGTTCACTCCTGCATGTTGTCCATGTCCACCTGATGAGCTCATCTCATGAAGAGCAGGTCGGCTGGCATGTCATGAAGAGTCGGCTCCTGTCTCATGAAGAGCCGGGAGTGTGTGTGTGTGTGTGTGTGTGTGCTGGTGGTGGTGGTGGGACTCCACACGCCATTTTGTGTGTGTGTGTGTGTGTGGGGGGGGGGGGGGGGGGGCGTTGGCACAGTCACACCCATGTGTGTTGCTAGGTTATGACACTTTCATGTGGCACTTAGACATTTTTCACAGACAGGTCGAATGTGATCACCTGCTTTCTATTATTGTACCAGATGCGCAAATAGTCACGCCTTTCCTAAGAGCCCGGCGAGTGGTGTTAGATGTTCATGTGTGGCACCTGGAATTTGGCTGGCACCTGCCGAGAGGGTGATTTAATGAGCACATGCAGAGCATTCGCTGTCTTTCAGCCCCTTGTGTGCGTGAATGTTGTGGCAGTAGTTGTATGAGGCATGTGAGGTGGCTCTGATTTTTCATGAGTGGCATGCAATTCCTCCTTTGTGTGCTAGTCGGCTTCAATTCTGCTAGGTATGAAGGGGCCCTTAGGTCCGTCACACTTTATTTTCAGTAAAAATGCTGTGAGCAAAATCATGGCAAAAATCTTCTGCTTCTGGGGAGCTTTGCCCCCCAGACCACCAACTACAGTCCTTTTAACCCCTTAGACCAGGGTTCTAGCTAAGGTGGGCAGCGCCGGGAGGTACCACCCAGTACTGCAAATTCAAATTTCCAGCACGGGAAATGAACTGAAATGTTGCTAAAAATGTACCAATTTGTATTTCAAGCTTATAGTGTCATATTTTTGTTTTATTTTGCAATGTCAACCAAATAATGAAAGAAATACCAAATATATTATTAATATATTAAAACTCCATTAAATGTTTCATTAAAATAATCCAGAGTGTCAGCGTCAGTAGATGTTGACACCTTCAGAAGTTTAAAGGCTCCTGTTTCCAAAAAGCTCGGAGGAACGGTGAGAGCGAGGAGGAGGGGGGAGGAGCAGGAGAGAGCTCGCACGAGGGGAGAGGAGCCTCATTCAGCTCTTGTTCAAACAAGACAATTAGTGGTTATATTGTTTTTGTTGTTTGTTTTTTTTAAGTAATGCCATCCCACTCAAATGTGTTGGAAAAAAACTGTCATGACAGAAAAAAACTGCCTCCTTCAAAGAAGGAAAGAAGAATGCTATATTCCCAACAAATATTAATGTGTTTTTAACATTTTCAACATTATTTATTTTATTAACTTAGACTTTGACAGAAACATTTTAAAAAGAAATTTGGTTTTACAAATATTACAACATAAATGTTGTTTTTGTTTGTCTATCATTCTTGCTTTCAGTGTATCTAAAACAACTCATAATTGGTTAAACTCAGGCTTGCCCATAACATTTTTGAGGTATAACACCCGATGGCTTCAGGGGGCTTTGCTCCCTTGACCCTCGCAGGGGGCTCCTGCACCATCAAACCGTGAGCCGCGATCACGTAATTTACCTGGCACTAAAATGGTTCTAGCTAGAACCCTGTTGGACACATTAGCCCCTGGCACTGGAGGGACATAATGACTGTTATTATGTGGCTGCTGCGCTATGCGCACTCTGATTGGCTGATTACCGGTCATATATTTTCCCATATCGAACCGGTTTCCATGACAATCAGTCTGAAATGCATTTTCTTTACAAAACAGAAGCTAAAAACGTGATGAGAAAGAACAGGTCGGACATGAACATACTCCATAAATATCTAAACAGCATCTGAAAAAACACACAGATTGAAAGCTTTATATATATATATATATATATATATATATATATATATATATATATATATATATATATATATATATATATATATATATATATATAATGGATTATTAACCTAACTTGCTTGCTGTCGCTCGGTAAGTACTTACACTTCGGTCTGATATTTCCCCGTACAGACCTTGCAGTCGGTTAATAATCCTTTAATATCCATATCACAGGTTCATTTCACAAGTTTCTGCCTCAATATTAAAGCAAAAAAACAACAACAACAACAAAAAAAATTGCACTTACCTCAGTGAACTTGTTGGGTCTCTGTGGCCCTCACTGGTTTCCATAGTCTGCAGTAATTGAGTCTTTTCAAAGACCAATAAAATTTGTCCCAGGTCAAGTGGGCAGAACGGAACAGATTCAGAACCAGTTCAGTCGAGCTGTGGCGACTGTGAGCCTACTCCACCAGTTTTGGGTTAAAGACTAGTTGATCATCAATAGACAGTTAAAATGTCAATGACCTTCATCCCTTGATATCAGAATTTGGCTGTGAGTGACAGCAGCTGTTTTAAAGCATCAAGTAAACTGATGATGCCAAGTGTGGGAGGAGCTGTTATGAAAAAATGATTTATTATATATACAGGATGCTTACGTGTGTTACCTCTGGTCTTAAGAAAACAGTCCTGTAGAACAAGTTGAGCAGCATTCACCAACATGTTTTAATGCCTTTTGTTTTGGAACACTGTGTTCAAAGCAGGAGACCAGAGGCCTCATGTACAAAGCGTGCGTACACACCAAAATGTGGTGTACAACATCTGTCTCCACGCTAACGTTCAGATGCATCAAAAATGAAATGACCGTGGAAATGTGCGATGCATCACGCAAAAATCCTAGCTGGTGGATGTACGTTTCTACAGCTATTGTTCCACTGCCAACATGTAGTAGTGATGCTGGGAACCACTAAAAGTGTGAACACATGAAGTCATCAGAGTAATGTGCACACCAGAGACACGCTGATGAACAATTAACACAACCGTGTTTGCAATTATATGCATGGAGATAAAAGCCTGCGCAAATTGGTGGTAAAATGGCATTAACAATGGCTGTGTTAACAAAGTTAAGCCCCTTTCACACTGGGCCTGCTTCAAGTTGCTTCCTATGGCGTCATGACGACTGCCTCAGGTGCGCACAGCAAGGGGCAGAGAGGAGGTGAGGACGCAGCCTGCAGGTTCTCTGCACAGAGAAATCAGAGTGCACAGTTTGGCTGCTGACAGACTGTGCACTCTGATTTCTCTTCTTTTTTATATTTATTCTTGTGCTGGGCTGCAGGTCTGCGCTCTGTGTTCTGTTATAGTTTATTTTTCTTCCTTTGACCATGAGCTGCATGTGCGCGTGCACGCACGTGCGAATGAACCATCCGTGTGTAAATGTGGAGATGTCTGGAGTTATACTTGATGTGGCATGTCCTGTCTCTGGCAATCAGTCTGTGAGCAGGACTTATGTCCTTTTTTAGTCCTTTTTTTAAGAGTGATGAAAGAGTTTGAGGGGAGAGTAAGGAGCTGCAGCAGCCAGACAGTTTTTTTTTTTTCCTTTTAATTGTTCACATGTGTGTGCGCGAACGAATCGTCCGTGAGTGGACTGGAGATGTCCAGACTTTTTAATGGATGTGGACATGTCTTGTCTCTGGCAATCAGTCTGTGAGCAGGACATTTGCGGACTTTATTTAAACACAGTTGTGAGAGAATTTAAGAGCGAGCAGCTGCAGCAGCAGTCAGGCTGCAATCAGCATTTTTTTTCTGTGCTCTTTTTGAGCGTGTAGTTGTACTGCATTGTGTACACAGTATTAAAACAAACCTGCATGATTTATACTGCGGGAACAATGGAACACAGCAGGAATCATAAATTGGCGTTGGGTAACGTTGTATTGTGAGGGTGTGGCTTCCAGTCACGTTGAGTACCGTCACTTTGCTCTGATTTGCGCTGAAACCATTTAATTTCTGCGTTGAGCACAGGATGCCGAAAAAATTTAACATGTTTAATTTTTGGTGTCCGATTTGCTTTGTCCTCTGCGTCCCTTGTGCTGTTCTGGCACTGAGCTACATTGTCTTGGCACTGGGTTGTTTCCATGTGGCGTCGTCATGACGCTGCATGACGCAACTCGAAATGGGCTCGGTGTGAAAGGGGTTTTAGAGGATCTTGCAAATGGTGCAATCTGACGTGAGCGTGTATTCAGGGAATGTGAGGATTTACTTGCAAATGACTATAATTGGTTAAGCTGATTTTGATTACCAAGGCCAGTGTTACCGGAGATGTGTGCAGAACTGCGGCCAGCCCAGAGTGCAATGCGGCGAGGAGCCAAGGGTTGTTTGTGCAAACACAGGTGCTGACTATGCTGGGCATCCTTGCAACAGGGGCATTCCAGCGTGAGCTGGCCAGTCTGTTAGAAGTGTGCCAGTCAACCTTGAGCCGAGCCATGCCAACTGTGTGAGACACAATCATCCCAATGTCATCCAGGTATATCACATCCCAACATTAAAGTGGAATATGCAGCAACAGCCAGTTTCCCAAATGCAATCAGAGCTATTGACTGCATACATATTGCTATAAAGGCACTATCACATGATGTATTTGTTTTTGTTAATAGGAAACAATTTCATTTCATAAATGGTCAATTCGTATGTGATGCGCAAATGCAGTGGGTTGCAGTGGGAACAGGCTAGAGGCTGGCACAGTGCGCAATTGGTGGCTGCGTGACTAAATAGTTCATTCTCATAATTGTTCCAACTAAAAACCAGCGTGGGCACATTTGGCATGTGCGCATTCAAATATGATTTTTGTTATTATTATTAATGTGTTTTCTTTTTCTTGATGGTGATACTGGAGGTGCAGATTCTGAACAGGCCCCCGATTGTCTCTCTGTGTTCATGTGTGAATGTCACATACTGTCACCCGGCGCACCTAATTCCTTGTAACCTCCATGTGTGTGCCCTGCTCTGACACTGACACTGACACTGACACACACACACACACACACACACACACACACACACACACACACACACACACACACACACACACACACACACACACACACACACACACACACACACACACACACTAACATTTATCCAGTTTCATTCTGGAAGGGTACCTAATAAACTATCCCTGTGTGTCTTCATATCATGTCCAGCCATGTGTAGCACACAGTCTGTATAAATTCATTTCTGTGTTCATGTTGACTGATCTGACAGAGTGGGGATTCCCAGCTGTCAGAGCCTAGTTACATAAATTTGCATATTTAAATAGCGCATGGAAAGGGAGGAGCTTGGTGTCTGTGCATGTGCACTCAGTTCCACACTGATTAGGATGTACAAATGGAATGTGCTTGGATCCATGCATATGCACACTTTGATACATCTGATTTTTTTTTTGTGTGTGTGTGTGCTTATGCCAGTTACTGGGTTTTGGCATATGCCATGTTTCAGGAGGAAATCCACGCAGGTCTTTCTACATGAGGCACCAGGTCGGCCTGGGGACACCAAGGGTCAACCTGTCACATAGCATCAGAGAGGCTAAGAGCCAGTACTCCAGGAGGAGAGCCCGCCACTTCAGTGACAACAGAGATTTGCACAACCTATGGTGAGGGCTGCAGACAATCACAGATGACAAGCCCCCACCACAGACCTGTGAGAGCTCAACCTTTCTGCTGAATGAGCTGAACGTATTCCTTGCACATTTTGATGCACTCAACACCACACCTGCACAGAAGTGTGACCTCTTTCAGATGAACAGGTGATTATACTGTCTATGGACAGTGTAAGAAGAACACTCAGCAAGATCAATGCTTGCAAAGCTTCTGGTCCTGACAACATACCTGGCTCTGTTCTGAGGGACTGTGTGTGAGACCTAGGAGATGTGTTCACAGACATCTTTAATATTTCGCTGAGTCACGTGGTTGTCCCCCCATCCCTCAAGGCAACTACCATCATCCTGGTTCCAAAGAAGTCCTCACACTCTGGCTTCAGTGACTACCGTCCAGTTGCACTAATCCCCATCCCCATGAAGTGCTTCGAACGGCTAGTCATGGAACAAATCAAGTCTGTGCTCCCCCCTCCCTAGACCCTTCCAGTTCGCATATCAGTCCAGTCTCTCAACCGAGGATGCCATTGCTACCACCCTCCACTCAGCCCTTACATATCAATAAAGACTCATATGTCAGAATGCTGCTCATTGACTTCAACTCAGCATTCAACACAATCATCCCCAAAAGCTGACCATCAAACTGAACTAGCTGGGACTGAACACCTCACTGTGCAATTGACTGCTGGACTTTCTGACAGGAAGACCACAGGCAGTCTGGGTTGCCAGCAACACATCCAGCATTATCACCTTGTACACGGGACCCCCTCAGGGATATGTGCTGAGTCCCCTCCTCTTCAGCCTGCTGACCAACAACTGTACAACACTGCACAACAACAACCTCCTCATCAAGTTTGCGGATGACACAACCATGGTGGGTCTCATCAGCAAAAACAATGAGACCAACATCAGGCAGGAACGAGGTGAACCAACTGAGCTCATGGTGTGAGCACAACAAATTCTCCCCGAATGTGGAGAAGACAAATGAGATTGTTGTGAACTTCAGGAGAGCACACACCCAACACCCCCCTCTGACCATCAACTGTGCTGCTGTGGACAGGGTGAGCAGCACCAAGTTCCTGAGTGTCCAAGTCACAGAGGATCTCTCCTGGACCACCAACACCACATCACGGGCCAAGAAAGCTCACCAACGTCTCCACTTCCTCCGCAATCTAATAAGAGTTGGGGCCCCACCCATCATGTGCACCTTCCACAGGGACACAATTGAGAGCATCCTATCAAGCTGCATCATGGTGCCGTCCAGCGCCTGCATTGCATCTGGCTAAAGGATCGTTCAGCACATCGTGAGAGCAGCTGAGAAGATCACAGGGACTCCCCCCCCCAAGACATAAGGTGCATTTACACATAGGCAAGACTCATTACGAATGTCATATTTGCATAATTTTTGGCACATTCCTGACATTCTTAACATGACTTAACACATCTGAATAGTTTTCTTAATAGTGCATGTTGGTGAGTGATATTGATTTTCGTGGAGCATGTTTTTGGCTTTCAAAAAATCTTCCACGAATGTCATGCACTACCCTCATTTCGCCTCATGTCATGGAGGTCACAACTGAGCATGTTGATCCATCTTGATTAGTGGTGATCCTTAATAGAGCATGACAGCATTGTTCTCTGACATGCGCACAATTAAGCCCTGCTGCACCGCATTCAGTTTCATTGCTGCAGTATGCTGAAGAAGGACAGTGAAGCCAAGTTGGCTAAAAGTTTCGTTCCAGTGCTCCTCAATGCGCTCCTGCAGGTGTTCCACTTGCTGCATCTGCCTGATGTTTGGGAAAAGGAGCGAGACGAGAGCCTCGTGAAGCCACACATCTGGCTCTCTCTGTCTCCTCCTCCTTTCTGCGCCACTCCATGGCACAGAGCCCAACTAATCATGCAGTCACAATGTTCTTCTGCAGCTGAATTTAAGGAACAAACTGGAGTGATCTGAACTGTTCCTTAAATGATGGTTGGATGAATATGGGTGTGTGTGTGGAGACAATTCACCTCATTCACAATGTGACAGAACTTAACGATGCACTGTTACGCGTGATAGCGCCCAACAGTGCGCAACAACACGGAACATTAATCTTGACCGTGTGTAATTGTTCCTCATAATTCTCCAGCAACACGTGTCATTAATCATAAGGCATGGTAACAGGTTGCAGCAGTTCCTGAGGACACCTGACGCCTCTGTCCTGAATCATCACATTCGTGATCAGTGGCCAAGAATGTATACTTTGTGGCATTCGTGATGTGCCGTCGTTACGTGTAAACACAGCATTACTTAACCTCACCCACAAGGCCATACTCATTGCAGGAGATCCAACCACCCATTTAACTGCCTCTTCAGCCTGCTACCATCAGGGAGGAGACTGCAGAGTCTCCGGGCTAGAACCAGCTGACTGAGGCACAGTTTCCCTCACCAGGCTGTCTGAGTCCTATTTGTTCCTGAATCTTTTTTTTTCCCTGTTGGAAGTGACCATCTGATCTCACAGCAATCATATCACCAGTGATGACATAGAAATCAGAACTGAATCTGATCTCTGAGCACATACACAAAGGAAGGTCATAGGAAAAATGCATAAATTAAACTTGGCATGTTCACATCAAATACTTTGATTTGGCACATTCACCCTCTGCCATGTTCACTTAATTTAGTTCTGTCAACCTGTCCCACATACCTCAGTTGTTTCAACATTAAACAGAATACACTGTAAAATATAATACAGTAAATTGTATATTTTGTTCAATTTATTATATATTTTGTTGAACAACGTTATGTGGTGAGGGTTAACAAAAAATTATATTAAGTACATAAATCTTGTAATTTGTTAAAGTTTACACAGCATCACATGCAGACACACAAAAGAAAGGTCAGATTCAAGTCACTTCAGCTACTAATGTGAACGGAGCACAATTTCTAAACCCTGAATAGGCAAGCTCTCCTTTCTATGGTACAAACTTTTTTTTTTCCACGAATGGGCAGTTTGTCCTCTCTGGTGAAATTCAAACCCATTCTTATGCCCTGTCTGTCCGCTTTCCAATGCATTTTCTGCGTGCAGCATTCTGGTTCTGTGCTGTGTCTTAAATAGACTTTGCCTTGCCTGTGGAGCTGGACAGCAGGATCCTGCTGAGTGGAACAGCAGAGAAACAGGAGCACTGTAGGATGCAGTGGAACAGAGTGCCTGTCCCAGGGAACAATGCAGACAACAGCCGAACCTTTCACACTGGTTCTGTTCTGTGCACTTCAGCAAGCAGGGGAACCTACAGCTGCAGGGAGGGAGCGCCAATGTGCTAATTTCCTACACAGTGATATGATAACCCCTTTGTGATGGTGATGATTATTTATTTTTTCTTAAGTGTTTGTGCACCCCCATGTGTTATGAACAAATGTGCCCTGGGCCGCTGCCCAATTCACCTGTATCAAAAACCGCGTCTGCTGTTGCTGCAATTAAAGCCTGGGTCCCACTGAATAATGAAGGATGAAGAAGGAGCCATGCAGCATGTTTCCTTTGCTACAAGAGGGTTTCTTCAACTATCGTGGGAGTTTCATGGCTCTGAGTGGCTCTTAGAGGCATTATCTTCAGTTAACGAGGCTCTTCTCTGAGCATGGCGCTAATTTCAAGAAGTTCAAAATTTAGCAACAACAGCATGGCACAGTTTATGTACGAGTTACTGTGATGGCTTAAGGCGGGCTTACACTGTGCGAGTTTTGGCCCTTTTTCAGCCGATTTTTCACTCGTGCGAGAATTTTTTGGATCGCACAGAGTTTCAGCTTAATCGTGTGTCCTGAATCGTGCAGTCTACATGGAGTAACGAGCTGCGTTTAACATCTCACGACCACCTCCCGATCAGGAATCATATGGTCGGATGAAAATCAAACCTGTTTGATATTTTGGTCAGCCGTCGTGACTCGTGAGGGTTCCGTGCTGCTGAAGCAGCGCTATAAGCATCTACGCGCTGATTACCTCGCGCACTGTGCATGAGCAAACACCGGAGAGAGCAAACACTGATCTCATGTAAAGTCTTATGTTTTTTTGGTGTGTGTTCCCTCGCAATAACCTAATATCATATTAAAGTTCATGCCAATCAGCGCGCACAGTGAGTGGAATCAGGCGGTGGGAGACTGAACGTATATGCGCACGCACACACAGCAGACAACAACAGGATTTACAACAGATGAGGGAATAAGTTATAAGACTCCGTATGAAATATAGTTTATTTATACAACAGTGTAAGTAGCAACACCTGTTATGAATGTTTATGTTTTCTTTTTTTACAGTCCTCTATGAGATCATGTTGCTGTCTGCTGTGTGCACGCGTGCGCATATACGTTCAGTCTCCCCCACCTGATTTCACTCACTGCGCACACTGATAGGCATGAAATATTTTTTTTTTAAAGAAAAAAACCTTCCGACGTGTGGTTTTTGAACGTACAATGGGCCTCATGTATCAATGTTGTGCACTTGTGGCATAAATTTACGGCGTAAACTTGAAATACACCAAAGTCGCCGTGACATGTATCAAGCAGTGCGCACTTGCCCATTTCTGGTGTACGCCTGACGTGATCTTGATAAATGCGGCGGGTGGAAATGATTGTAATTATAATAAACACACCCATAAATATTCAGACTCCGCTTCAGACACACCCTCATTTTACGACATGGAAACCGGGAAGACGGCAATGAAAAAGAACTCCACCAATCACGACGCGTGCCAATAGAGCGTCAACAGCAGCTGTCGTATTAATTGTTTTGTAGCATAATCAAAAAAGTGTTACAGTGGTCCCTCGTTTATCGCGGGAGTTACGTTCTAAAAAATAGCCTGTAATACGCGAAACCGTGACGTAGTCAGCGTTATTTTTTACAATTATTATAGACATTTCAAAGCTGTAAAACCCCTCACTACACAGTTTATACACTTTCTCAATCAGGCATGAACATTTTCTCACTTTTCTCTCGTGTGTAAACATTCTCAAAGTTCAAACCTTAGTAGGAAAATAATACCAAACTGTTTTCAGGCCCAAACATTTGTTTGAGAAATAAAAATAGAACGTTTTCCTATAAATAATTATGATGGCATTTAGAACTAACAAATTAATTTTAACGATCAACGAACGAGGTCGGACACATAAGAAATTATTAATAGTGACTCACCAGTATTTCACAGATCGGGCCTCTGCGTCCTGGTGCTGCGCCTTTTTCCACTCACACCTGGCTGCAGCAGGTATTTGTTTCCGTGTGACAAACACAATTATGGGTAGTTGGCGCTCTTTTTTCTTCTGGGCAACAAGCTTCTTATAAACAGATACGCAGAACACAGAACACTGTAAAAAAAAAGGCATGCAAAATTGGACTAAATACTCCGCGAGACTCCGAGGCCACGACAGGTGAACGGCGTTATAGCGAGGGACCACTCTATTCTCTTTTCACATGTCAATAATTCTTGACATGTGGATATTTGCTCGCTCAATTAATAAGACACGCCTAATCTGTCAGATTTCTTTATTTTTTAAATGTATTTCTGTATTTATTTTATTGTGACAACCAAATGGAGACGACAAAACCTGGTTGCAGCACGGGCGAATTAAGGGAATGACGAAACTACACTTGTTATTATCAATTTCATAGTCTAAAACGATCACACCACATGAAGTTAAGCTCAGCGCTGCTCTGGCTCCAGGCTCGAAGTCTGGAGAAAAAGGCGAGCAGCGCTTTCTTTGCAGTCAGCGCTGTGACCAGGGATCATGCTCCATAACAATCCCGCAAAGGTGGGATTTGTATTGATTATTATGTAGTATAATCAGGAAAGTGTTATTTATGTAACATATGCATTGATTTGTATAATGGCACTGTTTATCATGTTGATCATCTTCATTTTTCTGTGGATTCCAGCGCTCGACCTGGTGTATATTTTCAGCGCAGCGTACGCCAACGACCACATTGATAAATGCCAAGTAGCGCAGCCGTTTTGGCGTACACCCCATATACACTCAAATATCGCCGTACGCAACGTTGATACATGAGGCCCAATGTGAGCAGTCAGATTGCATCAGAGCATTCAGCCGTACAGTGTAAGACCATGAATCGTGCACTCTGAACTTTTAAACCATGCAGTTTTGTCGCACAGTTTGAGCTGGAGCCAAGTACAACGATTGAAAATATCGTACAGTGTATTCCCAGCCTTAGAGGCATATGCATGGTGCTTACGAGTCTGCTAAAAGCCCATTATCCGTGCGCCTGGCACCTATGCAGGACCTGAGAGGCTATTTTTGGAGCGGCTCTCCTCTTGCACAGACAGTTCCACCTGCTCTGTGCGCTGGGTTCTACATAAAATAATTATTTTATTGCGGATTATTCATTTTCTGGCAAACCTTGGATGCTGAAAACACCTCAAATCACTTCTGGAATCACAGAGGACTGTTTCATCTGGACACTTTTTCCCCCTTTCCTGCTCCATATGGAATGTATTTTGAACAGCTTATGGTAACTATTTTTAATGTTTTTTACAGCTTGATAAAATGTGATACAACGTTGTTGTATGTAAAAGTATGTTGATTTAATACCTTGTTAATGGACCACATGAGCTCTGCTGTGTGTGCGCACTGACGCACTGAGGCAGTGACTCATCATGGTGCTTCAAACGAGCCTTGAGGCAGAACGCCAGCTCACAAAAAGAGTGATTTTTCAGTCAATATTGGACGAACACAAAGTTAAAATTTGGGTGACTGCGTGAAGGTGGATGTGTGTTTAAAGCCATGGAAGATAATAACTCCAGTGGAGCAGCTAAAAGCAGAGCAGAAGCTGTGCGGCAACACAGGAGGAGAGCACGCAAAAGACCAATTTTGAAGACATAATACAAAGTTAAAAGTTGTATCATGGTGACTTGTAAGCTGCGGAATAAATAAATAAATAAATAAATATATATTTTTAAATGATCCACAGGTGTATATAATAAAGCGGCCACCTCATTCTGTTGGAGATATTATGCACCTGACTATATATCATCACAAAATAATCATGATATCATCGTATTATCACCAGCACAACTTATATATTCATATTATGTTGTCCCAACGTATATTATCGTTTGTTCTGCATCACATGTCATGTGCATGCATATATCTTTTGCACCATGTAGTTTTGCACGTCTCTGTTGGGATTACGGCCTTGAAGCAAGGACAGTGTCTGTGTGAGGACAGCGAAACAATGGAATTGATGTGCACCGGCTGGATTCACATGTGTCGGGTGACGTGTTGTTTGATGGGGAAAGGAGTACTGTTGTGTCAGCCGCCAGAAGAGGAGGTACTGCTGGCCCACCACCAGAGGGCGCCCTGCCTGAAGTGCGGGCTTCAGGCACGAGAGGGCGCTGCCGCCACGGACACAGCCAGGGGTGACAGCTGTCACTCATTATCTCATGCCAGCTGTCATCCATCTTCACTACATCATTCCACTCCATAAAAAACGGACGTCATCTCCACCTCGTTGCCGAGATATCATCTACCTGTGAAGGTAATATTCTCTGCCGTAATCTAAACTGTGTCTTAGTCTGAACTCTTTTTGCAGCCGCTTTCCTGTGGTGTGCCTTATCTGTGAGATTGGCGTTTGGTGTAATCAGCGACGGCTTCGCTTCACACCCCAACCAGATAAGTGGTTAGACAGGAGCTGCACGAGTGTGTGTTAGAGGTGGAGGTGGAATCCCCACCATTGTTGTTACTGGGTGTGCACGCACCCACGTCTTACTGTTTTTGCTCCTCGCCAGCAGTATCAGATCCGACATTCGGAGACGGTGGCCACCTGGGGACTCAGGACTTGGCGGCTCCAGTATTCTCCATGTTCTGTGGCGGAGGAAATCGTGTGGTTCCGGTTCTTCTCAGGACAGACGTCTTCTATCCTCGAGCCTGCCCACACGTCACCTTTGTGGATTGACTGTTTTCATAAATTCTGCAATCCTCTGTGTTTTGGTTGTGCTCTTTCACAACAGTAAAGTGTTCATATTCGACTCTTTCATTGTCCGTTCATTTACGCCCCCTGTTGTGGGTCCGTGTCACTACACTTTCCCAACAGGATATCTCGGCCAGCGTCATGGATCCCGAGGGGCGTCAACCATCTATTGGACAACCAATGGAAGAGCAGGGTGCACAGGCGTCTGCAGGAGGTGTGATTGGTGAGTTGCAGCAAATCCTCACCGCCTTTACCGCTCGGTTGGATCTGATGACCGAGCAAAATGTCATCCTTAATCGCAGGATGGAGGCTCTCACCACGCAGGTGGAAGCGCGCGCTCAGGGCGCTGCTGCAGCTCCTCCTCCTGCCGACCCGGTGCAGAATATAGACGTTCCACTGGTCCTTCAACGACCCCCCCCACCATCCCCTGAAGCATACATAAGTCCCCCAGAGCCGTACGGAGGTTGTGTGGAGATGTGCGCAGACTTTCTTATGCAGTGTTCGCTCGTCTTTGCACAACGTCCCGTAATGTACGCGTCTGACGCCAGTAAGGTGGCTTATGTAATTAACTTGCTTCGTGGTGAGGCACGCGCTTGGGCTACGGCGCTTTGGGAGCAAAATTCACGCTCCTTACCACTTATACTGGGTTTGTGAGAGAGTTCAAAACGGTTTTTGATCACCGTAACAGAGGAGAGACTGCTTCAACAGTGCTGCTGTCAATGAGACAGGGGCGCCGGAGCGCAGCCGAATATGCAGTCGACTTCCGCATTGCGGCTGCGAGGTCCGGCTGGAATAACGTTGCGCTCCGCGCCGCCTTCATAAACGGACTGTCGTCGGTCCTGAAGGAACACCTGGTAGCCAAGGAAGAACCGCGGGATTTAGATGGGCTTATTGATCTCGTTATACGGTTAGACAATCGGTTGGAGGAATGCCGTCGGGAGAGAGACGAAGGACGTGGCCGGGCACGCGCCGTCCCTCTCCCTTCTGGGTCCCAAAAGGTTCCGCCCTCAACACGCTCCACGACCTCAACGCTCCGTGTGGCTACAGCTTCCCCTGCTGACGAAGCTATGGACACGAGCAGGGCCACATTTAGACCACCTAACAGACAGGGGAGGCTGGCCCGCGGGGAGTGCTTTGTCTGCGGCTCGAGTGAGCATCAGTTAAGAGACTGCCCCAATCGGTTAAACACCAACGCCCGCCCCTAGAAACTGGGCTTAGGGTGGGCCAAGACATTCACGTGGGACATACACATATTTCCACATGACTCCCAGTTACTATCCTGAGCGGGGATTTAACCCTTCAAGCTCCAGCACTGGTGGACACGGGGTCAGAAGGGAATCTGCTAGACAGCAGATGGGCTAGGGAGGTAGGGCTTTCTCTGGTGGTGCTCCCTTCGCCATTACAGGTGCGGGCACTAGATGGCACCCTTCTCCCTTTAATCACACACAAGACACAACCTGTAACTCTGGTGGTGTCTGGAAATCATCGGGAGGAGATCGAGTTTTTTGTGACTCCTTCTACCTCCCGCGTGATTTTGGGCTTCCCGTGGATGTTGAAACACAATCCCCGGATTGATTGGCCGTCTGGGGTGGTGGTTCAGTGGAGCGAAACCTGCCATCGGGTGTGTTTAGGATCCTCGGTTCCTCCCGGTTTACATGCTAAGGAGGAGGTCAAAGTCCCTCCCAATCTGACGGCAGTGCCGGTTGAGTACCATGATCTTGCTGAAGTCTTCAGCAAGGATCTGGCACTCACCCTTCCCCCGCACCGTCTGTATGATTGTGCCATTGATTTGATTCCAGGCATTGAGTTCCCGTCCAGCAGGCTGTACAACCTCTCATGACCTGAGCGCGAATCAATGGAGACCTACATCCAGGACTCATTAGCTGCCGGGCTGATCCGGAATTCCACCTCCCCGATGGGTGCAGGTTTCTTTTTTGTGGGCAAGAAAGACGGCGGACTCCGTCCATGCATTGATTACAGGGGGCTGAATGAGATTACGGTTCGCAATCGATACCCGTTGCCCTTGTTAGATTCAGTGTTCACCCCCCTGCTTGGAGCCAGAATCTTCACCAAGTTGGATCTTAGGAATGCGTACCACCTGGTTCGGGTCCGGAAGAGAGATGAGTGGAAGACGGCATTTAACACCCCATTAGGTCATTTTGAGTACCTGGTCATGCCGTTCGACCTCACTAACGCCCCCGCGATGTTCCAAGCTTTGGTTAATGACGTCTTGCGGTACTTCCTACACTGATTCATCTTCGTATATCTGGACGATATACTCATCTTTTCTCCGGACCCTGAGACTCATGTCCAGCATGTACGTCAGGTCCTGCAGCGGTTGTTGGAGAACCGGCTGTTTGTGAAGGGCGAGAAGTGTGAGTTTCACCGCACCTCTTTGTCCTTCCTGGGGTTTATCATCTCCTCCAACTCCGTCACCCCTGATCCGGCCAAGGTTGTGGCGGTGAGAGATTGGCCCCAACCAACAAGCCGTAGGAAGCTGCAACAGTTCCTCGGCTTTGCAAATTTCTACAGGAGGTTCATTAAGGGCTACAGTCAGGTAGTTAGCCCCCTGACAGCCCTGACCTCTCCAAAAGTCTCCTTCACCTGGTCGGATCGGTGCGAAGCCACGTTCAAGGAGTTGAAACGACCGTTCTCGACTGCACCAGTTCCCTGGCCGCCAGTTTGTGGTTGAAGTGGACGCCTCTGACTCAGGGATAGGAGCCGTGCTATCCCAGAGCGGAGAGACCGATAAGGTTCTTCACCCGTGTGCCTACTTTTCTCGCAGGTTGACCCCGGCTGAACGGAACTATGACGTCGGCAACCGAGAACTCCTTGCGGTGAAAGAGGCTCTTGAGGAGTGGAGACACCTGTTGGAGGGAGTGTCTGTGTCGTTCACGGTTTTCACTGACCATCGGAACCTGGAGTATATCAGGACCGCCAAGCGGCTGAACCCCAGGCAAGCCCGCTGGTCACTGTTCTTCGGGCGTTTTGACTTCCGGATCACCTATCGCCTCAGGACCAAGAACCAAAGATCAGATGCCTTGTCCCGGGTACACGAAGACGAAGTCAAAACAGAGCTGTCGGATCCACCGGAGCCTATCATTCCGGAGTCCACTATCGTTGCTACCCTCACCTGGGACGTGGAGAAGACCATCCGGGAGGCCCTGGCACGGAGCCTGGACCCCAGAACTAGGCCGAAGAATCATCTGTACGTCCCACCAGAAGCCAGAGCTGCAGTCTTGGATTTCTGTCATGGTTCCAAGCTCTGCATACCAGCCCGGGCAGGAGGTGTGGTTATCAACCAAGGACATTCCCCTGCAGGTGGACTCCCCCAAACTGATGGACAGGTTCATTGGACCATTCAAGATCATCAAAATCCTCAGTCCTGCTGCAGTGAAGCTCCAGCTCCCGGCTTCACTGCAGATCCACCCTGTTTTTCATGTCTCCCAGATTAAACCAAACCTCACCTCACCCCTCTGTGCTCCCGGTCTGGCGCCGCCTCCTGCCCGGATCATCGACGGGGAGCCGGCTTGGACAGTGCGCCGGCTCCTGGACGTCCGTCGAATGGGCCGGGGGTTCCAGTATTTGGTTGACTGGGAGGGGTATGGACCCGAAGAATGCTCCTGGGTAAAGAGGAGCTTCATCCTGGACCCGGCCCTCCTGGCCGATTTCTACCGCCGTCACCCGGACAAGCCTGGTCGGGCGCCAGGAGGCGCCCGTTAAGGGGGGGTCCTGTTGTGTGGGCCGCCAGAAGAGGAGGTACTGCTGGCCCACCACCAGAGGGCGCCCACGGACACAGCCAGGGGGTGACAGCTGTCACTCATTATCTCATGCCAGCTGTCATCCATCTTCACTACATCATTCCACGCCATAAAAACCGGACGTCATCTCCACCTCGCTGCCAAGATATCATCTACCTGTGAAGGTAATATTCTCTGCCGTAATCTAAACTGTGTCTTAGTCTGAACTCTTTTTGCAGCCGCTTTCCTGTGGTGTGCCTTATCTGTGAGATTGGCATTTGGTGTAATCAGCGACGGCTTCGCTTCACACCCCAACCAGATAAGTGGTTAGACAGGAGCTGCACGAGTGTGTGTTAGAGGTGGAGGTGGAATCTCCACCATTGCTGTTACTGGGTGTGCACACACCCACGTCTTACTGTTTTTGCTCCTCGCCAGCAGTACCAGATCCGACATTCAGAGACGGTGGCCACCTGGGGACTCGGGACTTGGCGGCTCCAGTATTCTCCAGGTTCGGTGGCGGAGGAAATTGTGTGGTTCCGGTTCTTCTCAGCACAGACGTCTTCTATCCTCGAGCCTGCCCACACGTCACCTTTGTGGATTGACTGTTTTCATAAATTCTGTAATCCTCTGTGTTTTGGTTGTGCTCTTTCACAACAGTAAAGGGTTCATATTCGACTCTTTCATTGTCCGTTCATTTACGCCCCCTGTTGTGGGTCCGTGTCACTACACTTTCCCAACAAGTACAGGCAGACAGCAGCAAACCCACGGAAACACATATTAGCTTGCAATAGCTCACCAGCTGCACAGGATGTTTTGCTCCTATTCAACAATGTCATCACGCCCAGCTTGTATGCCACTTTTGCTTAATAAAAACACTGTGCACAGGAAGTCAGTTCGATGAGAGTCGAGAGAGAGGTAGTGACTGCTCTGAGACTGCTCTTCCCGCTGCATGCAGTTGACAAAAGATTTGCTGGTCTCGTGTTCACTCATTTATAGATGTCTGTAAGGGGTAATATGTTTTGACCCTGACACATTCTGTATGCAGAACGGCACCGCATGCAAAAGAGCGTTTTTGCAGAAATAAACGGGCGAACACAAAATTAAAAGTGGAATCACGTTTTAAAAATGACTGTGTTTAAAGCCAGTGAAAAAATAAAGCCAGCCACGGGTGGAAAGAGCACAGAGATTCCATGAAAGGACAACAGCAGCGTGTGTGCAAAAGAGTGTTTTGGCAGAAATAAATGGACAAAGTTTTGTGTGTTTAAAGCCGCAGGAGAAAAGCCAGTGAGCTGCGGAGCCAGCGAGGGGCACAGAGGCGGCTCTCCAGGAACCCGTGGTTCAGGTCTAGCTGGTCTGGTGCATTACAGGTGGACATCAGCCTGGTGCACAGTGCACAACTGCGGAACTGTGCTGGAGTGTCTATTTTTGGACTATGTTTAAAAAAAAGGGACATCTTTAAATGATGCTGTGAATCTGTGAATTGAAAATGCACACTTTAAAGGGACCAGGTGTGGGAGGGCTGGAGGTTTTGACCAAACTCATGCCTAAATGTGCGCCAACATGGCGTTATTATAGCGCTATCATGGCACTACGTGGATTAGACACTGGTGGTTGGCTCTCACTGCGGTATTGTATCACTTCCTGTTCCGGAGCACAGCTGTGTTTTTCTGTATCTGTTAGCTGTTTAATCTGCGCAGTTAGATTGATCTAGTTTTCTAGATTACGATTTGTTTCCCAGTGTAATCTTTACGTGCCTTAACTAAAGCACTCCTTCTGCTGAATCACCTCTAAATTATTTACACATTATTCACTTTGTGTGTTTTTAGGAATCAGCTAGCTTAGCGTAGCTACTAGCTCTTAGCCAATTTAGCATGGCAGCTTCTCCTGTCTCTCCCGCACTTTTCTGCTCTGGGTGTGAAATGTTTAGTTATTCCTCAGCCTCCTTTAGCAGTAACGGTACTTGTAATAAGTGTAGCTTATTCGTAGCTTTGGAGGCCAGGCTGGGCGAATTGGAGACTCAGCTCCGCACCGTGGAAAATTCTACAGCTAGCCAGGCCCCTGTAGTCGGTGCAGCCCAAGGTAGCTTAGCCGCCGTTAGTTACCCCCTGGCAGATCCCGAGCAGCCGGGAAAGCAGGCTGACTGGGTGACTGTGAGGAGGAAGCGTAGCCCTAAACAGAAGCCCCGTGTACACCACCAACCCGTTCACATCTCTAACCGTTTTTCCCCACTCGACGACACACCCGCCGAGGATCAAACTCAGGTTATTGGCGACTCTGTTTTGCGAAATGTGAAGTTAGCGACACCAGCAACCATAGTCAATTGTCTTCCGGGGGCCAGAGCAGGCGACATTGAAGGAAATTTGAAACTGCTGGCTAAGGCTAAGCGTAAATTTGGTAAGATTGTAATTCACGTCGGCAGTAATGACACCCGGTTACGCCAATCGGAGGTCACTAAAATTAACATTAAATCGGTGTGTAACTTTGCAAAAACAATGTCGGACTCTGTAGTTTTCTCTGGGCCCCTCCCCAATCAGACCGGGAGTGACATGTTTAGCCGCATGTTCTCCTTGAATTGCTGGCTGTCTGAGTGGTGTCCAAAAAATGAGGTGGGCTTCATAGATAATTGGCAAAGCTTCTGGGGAAAACCTGGTCTTGTTAGGAGAGACGGCATCCATCCCACTTTGGATGGAGCAGCTCTCATTTCTAGAAATCTGGCCAATTTTCTTAAATCCTCCAAACCGTGACTATCCAGGGTTGGGACCAGGAAGCAGAGTTGTAGTCTTACACACCTCTCTGCAGCTTCTCTCCCCCTGCCATCCCCTCATTACCCCATCCCCGTAGAGACGGTGCCTGCTCCCAGACTACCAATAACCAGCAAAAATCTATTTAAGCATAAAAATTCAAAAAGAAAAAACAATATAGCACCTTCAACTGCACCACAGACTAAAACAGTTAAATGTGGTCTATTAAACATTAGGTCTCTCTAGTTTAAATGAGTCAACACCCCCGAGTCACACTAACTGTCAGAATGCTCGTAGCACGGGCCGGGGCGGAGGATTATCAGCAATCTTCCATTCCAGCTTATTAATTAATCAAAAACCCAGACAGAGCTTTAATTCATTTGAAAGCTTGACTCTTAGTCTTGTCCATCCAAATTGGAAGTCCCAAAAAACAGTTTTATTTGTTATTATCTATCGTCCACCTGGTCGTTACTGTGAGTTTCTCTGTGAATTTTCAGACCTTTTGTCTGACTTAGTGCTTAGCTCAGATAAGATAATTATAGTGGGCGATTTTAACATCCACACAGATGCTGAGAATGACAGCCTCAACACTGCATTTAATCTATTATTAGACTCTATTGGCTTTGCTCAAAAAGTAAATGAGTCCACCCACCACTTTAATCATATCTTAGATCTTGTTCTGACTTATGGTATGGAAATAGAAGACTTAACAGTATTCCCTGAAAACTCCCTTCTGTCTGATCATTTCTTAATAACATTTACATTTACTCTGATGGACTACCCAGCAGTGAGGAATAAGTTTCATTACACTAGAGGTCTTTCAGAAAGCGCTGTAACCAGGTTTAAGGATATGATTCCTTCTTTATGTTCTCTAATGCCATATACCAACACAGTGCAGAGTAGCTACCTAAACTCTGTAAGTGAGATAGAGTATCTCGTCAATAGTTTTACATCCTCATTGAAGACAACTTTGGATGCTGTAGCTCTAAAAAAGAGAGCTTTAAATCAGAAGTGCCTGACTCCGTGGTATAACTCACAAACTCGTAGCTTAAAGCAGATAACCTGTAAGTTGGAGAGGAAATGGCATCTCACTAATTTAGAAGATCTTCACTTAGCCTGGAAAAAGAGTCTGTTGCTGTATAAAAAAGCCCTCCGTAAAGCTAGGACATCTTTCTACTCATCACTAATTGAAGAAAATAAGAACAACCCCAGGTTTCTTTTCAGCACTGTAGCCAGGCTGACAAAGAGTCAGAGCTCTATTGAGCTGAGTATTCCATTAACTTTAACTAGTAATGACTTCATGACTTTCTTTGCTAACAAAATTTTAACTATTAGAGAAAAAATTACTCATAACCATCCCAAAGACGTATCGTTATCTTTGGCTGCTTTCAGTGATGCTGGTATTTGGTTAGACTCTTTCTCTCCGATTGTTCTGAGTTATTTTCATTAGTTACTTCATCCAAACCATCAACATGTTTATTAGACCCCATTCCTACCAGGCTGCTCAAGGAAGCCCTACCATTATTTAATGCTTCGATCTTAAATATGATCAATCTATCTTTGTTAGTTGGCTATGTACCACAGGCTTTTAAGGTGGCAGTAATTAAACCATTACTTAAAAAGCCATCACTTGACCCAGCTATCTTAGCTAATTATAGGCCAATCTCCAACCTTCCTTTTATCTCAAAAATTCTTGAAAGGGTAGTTGTAAAACAGCTAACTGATCATCTGCAGAGGAATGGTCTATTTGAAGAGTTTCAGTCAGGTTTTAGAATTCATCATAGTACAGAAACAGCATTAGTGAAGGTTACAAATGATCTTCTTATGGCCTCGGACAGTGGACTCATCTCTGTGCTTGTTCTGTTAGACCTCAGTGCTGCTTTTGATACTGTTGACCATAAAACTTTATTACAGAGATTAGAGCATGCCATAGGTATTAAAGGCACTGCGCTGCGGTCGTTTGAATCATATTTGTCTAATAGATTACAATTTGTTCATGTAAATGGGGAATCTTCTTCACAGACTAAAGTTAATTATGGAGTTCCACAAGGTTCTGTGCTAGGACCAATTTTATTCACTTTATACATGCTTCCCTTAGGCAGTAGTATTAGACGGTATTGCTTAAATTTTCATTGTTACGCAGATGATACCCAGCTTTATCTATCCATGAAGCCAGAGGACACACACCAATTAGCTAAACTGCAGGATTGTCTTACAGACATAAAGACATGGATGACCTCTAATTTCCTGCTTTTAAACTCAGATAAAACTGAAGTTATTGTACTTGGCCCCACAAATCTTAGAAACATGGTGTCTAACCAGATCCTTACTCTGGATGGCATTACCCTGACCTCTAGTAATACTGTGAGAAATCTTGGAGTCATTTTTGATCAGGATATGTCATTCAAAGCGCATATTAAACAAATACGTAGGACTGCTTTTTTGCATTTACGCAATATCTCTAAAATCAGAAAGGTCTTGTCTCAGAGTGATGCTGAAAAACTAATTCATGCATTTATTTCCTCTAGGCTGGACTATTGTAATTCATTATTATCAGGTTGTCCTAAAAGTTCCCTAAAAAGCCTTCAGTTAATTCAAAATGCTGCAGCTAGAGTACTGATGGGGACTAGAAGGAGAGAGCATATCTCACCCATATTGGCCTCTCTTCATTGGCTTCCTGTTAATTCTAGAATAGAAATTAAAATTCTTCTTCTTACTTATAAGGTTTTGAATAATCAGGTCCCATCTTATCTTAGGGACCTCGTAGTACCATATCACCCCAATAGAGCGCTTTGCTCTCAGACTGCAGGCTTACTTGTAGTTCCTAGGGTTTGTAAGAGTAGAATGGGAGGCAGAGCCTTCAGCTTTCAGGCTCCTCTCCTGTGGAACCAGCTCCCAATTCAGATCAGGGAGACAGACACCCTCTCTACTTTTAAGATTAGGCTTAAAACTTTCCTTTTTGCTAAAGCTTATAGTTAGGGCTGGATCAGGTGACCCTGAACCATCCCTTAGTTATGCTGCTATAGACGTAGACTGCTGGGGGGTTCCCATGATGCACTGTTTCTTTCTCTTTTTGCTCTGTATGCACCACTCTGCATTTAATCATTAGTGATCGATCTCTGCTCCCCTCCACAGCATGTCTTTTTCCTGGTTCTCTCCCTCAGCCCCAACCAGTCCCAGCAGAAGACTGCCCCTCCCTGAGCCTGGTTCTGCTGGAGGTTTCTTCCTGTTAAAAGGGAGTTTTTTCTTCCCACTGTAGCCAAGTGCTTGCTCACAGGGGGTCGTTTTGACCGTTGGGGTTTTACATAATTATTGTATGGCCTTACCTTACAATATAAAGCGCCTTGGGGCAACTGTTTGTTGTGATTTGGCGCTATATAAAAAAATTGATTGATTGATTGATTGATTAGTGTGGCTGATGTGAGCCATTCGAGGCTGTAATGACAGGTCAGTCGTGGCTCACGAGAGGCTGTTACATGGCACATGCGGGGTACAGAGAGGCACATAGAGGCACCTACATAGCAGATACGTGATAGATGAAAACGTGGGTCATTCTTTGAATAATCGCTGACACACTCATGCGTGGCTCCTTCTATATTCATTCTTCTTCATTATTCGGTGGGACCCAGGCTTAAGCACTCTCTTTGTTTTAGTGACACAACACATCTGACACATTGTGTGGGTGTTAAAATGCTTTGTTCCAAATTCAGAGAAGCCGTATGTGCACAGAGTGAAGCTTCACAGACTATGCCCTGCACAGGTTAAAAGAAGGAATTCTGGGTATTGTAATGTTATTAATTCAATGAAAGAGAACTGGATGCTGTTAATGTTATGAATACACACACACATTATATATATATATATATATATATATATATATATATATATATACATATACAGGGGTGTAGCACCAAATTCTGGGCCCTAGGTACTAGCCATATTGAGCCCCCCCCACACACACACACATACATACTGTTGTGCTCTTTTTTATCAACGGAAACACCAAATTTCTAATACGTAGTCAAACCAGGTCTACATCATGTATACCTTAGATCAGTGATTCTCAACCGGGGTGCCGCGGCACCCTAGGGTGCCGTGATCAATTGTCAGGGGTGCCGTGGGCAATTATCAAATATTATCGGGTGTATGTGCTGTAATAGTGTGGCAGATGGTGTAATGCTCTTTTATTCCAGTAGATGGCAGCAAGGCGCGCAGTAGCGCTGAGCCGTGTGCCGACAAGGAGGCGTGATCGCCATTTTAATTCCGGGCAAGTTAGTGATTTGTGTGCGTAGAAGTTCACTTAGTCTCGTCAAGAAACAGGTGGAATTTGCTGGAAAGCTGCGCATGTTGGCAAAGTCACAAATGGAAGAACAAGGGAGACAATATTTCCTTCCATAAGTAAGTGGTTTTGGTTATTGTCACTTTGTCCGTGATATTTGAATGATAAACAGCTGTATGTCTCCTGCCGTACCTGTGTCACCCGATGACAGGGATCATTAATTTCACTTATGTCTAGTTGATATTTTCCACTGCTAGACCAATGCCTAGTTATAATTCTTGTCGTTAGTGACTAAAACTTGTTCGACAAGACTGGGGAGTTTTGTTTTTTTTTTTTGCACCTTAAAATAATGAGATTAATGACCCGCGCTGTGCTGCCACACACACAGAAATGTGCACACACACACCGCTGACTTCATGAATGAAACTCGGTCAATAAAGGATAATTGTGTAAAAATATAATATATATAAATGTATTGTGATGGTTTTAGGAGCCGCGCTGCGTTGAACAGCAGCAGCTCAGCCGAGCAGCGCAGCTTAACAGCGCAGATCTGTGTAACTTTCAACACTAATATTTGTGAATGTGTGGGTGTCAGAGTAAGTTTAATACTTTCCTGACATAATTTAATGTAATTTAATTTTACTGGCTCGATATCCAGGACAAAATGGCATTTTAACACGTATTTTGCGAGCATTTTTCTGAGTGTGTTCAGTCGCGAATCTCCATTGAAAATGCATTAACATCCGGGTACTTCATCAATATTTTGCCCGGTTAGGAGACGTCATGTCGCTGTCCATGAAGGGACGTTTTCGTTTAATGTGCAGCATTGGGACTGCGCTCTCTAGTTCTTATATACAGCTCCATGACTATAGTATACTATCTTACGTCATATCTGTACCGCACGTGTTGCTAATGTGCTAACGCACCGTGTAGAGACAGTCGAGTTAGTGGTGCGTGACACGTGACACATGACAGTGGTGTGCCGCAGGATTTTGTAAATATAAAAAGGGTGCCGCGGCTCAAAAAAGGTTGAAAATCACTGCCTTAGATCACACCTGGGGGTCAGAACCCTTTTTAATGTTGGGGGAACAATATTGAGTTGGGGGTCTGGTAGACCAAATTGCAGCATTTTCTAGAAAAATGCTGCAATTTGGTGCATCCCCGTGCATTTTAACAGATGTATACCCCAATGTTAACTTGACTACAAATTAGGGTTTGTGTTGTGTGGGCCGCCAGAAGAGGAGGTACTGCTGGCCCACCACCAGAGGGCGCCCTGCCTGAAGTGCGGGCTTCAGGCACGAAAGGGCGCTGCCGCCTCCAGGAACAGCCGAGGTGACAGCTGTCACCCATCAACCATGACAGCTGTCACTGATCATCTCCATCACACCAGGAATAAAAGCAGGAAGACACCTCCACCACATCGCCGAGATATCAACTTCATTGAGAGGTAATATCCTCAGCCGTTTGTGTGGTACAATATAATTTGTATATTGTGAGAGTTTGCAGGAGTACCAGTCCCTCTGTCGGTGGAGGCTGAGTGAGTGCAGGACAGCACGCTTTTCCTCTGAGGGATCACTGCATACAGAATATTGAGTGAGAGGTGGAGGTGGAATTCCCACCATAATTGTTACTGGGTGTACACACACCCACACTTGACTGTCTTTGTTTTCCGCCAGCAGTACCAGATCCAACACGCCGAGACGGTGGCCACCTGGGGACTTCGGGACTTGGCGGCTCCAGTATCCCTCGGGTTCGGTGGCGGTGGAAATCGTGTGGTTCCGGTTCGTTTCCAGACGGGCGTCTCCTATCGTCGAGCCTGCCCACACGACACCTTTATTGATTGACTTGTATTCATTCTGTAATCTGCTGTGTTTGGTTGTGGCATTCACAACAGTAAAGTGTTCTAATTCAACTCCTTCTATTGTCCGTTCATTTACGCCCCCTGTTGTGGGTCCGTGTCACTACACTTTCCCAACAGGATATCTTGGCCAGCGTCATGGACTCCGAGGGGCGTCACCCGGCTGTTGAACGACCAATGGGAGAGCAGGGAGCGCAGGCGTCTGCAGGAGGCGTGATTGGTGAGCTACAGCACATTCTCACTGCCTTTACGGCTCGGTTGGATCAAATGACCGAGCAAAACATCCTCCTGAACCGCAGGGTGGAGGATCTCTCCGCGCAGGTGGCTGCAAGCGCTCAGGGCGCTGCTGCAGCTCCTCCTCCTGCCGACCCTGTGCAGGATATGAATGTTCCAGTGGTGGTTCAACAACCCCTCCCCCCATCCCCTGAAGCATACATAAGCCCTCCTGAGCCGTACGGAGGTTGTGTGGAGACGTGCACGGACTTTCTCATGCAGTGTTCGCTCCTCTTCGCACAACGTCCCGTCATGTACGCGTCAGACGCTAGCAAAATAGCTTATGTGATTACTCTGCTTCGGGGAGAGGCACGCGCTTGGGCTACGGCGCTTTGGGAGCAAAATTCATGGCTCCTTCACACGTACACTGGGTTTGTGAGGGAGTTCAAAACAGTGTTTGATCACCCTAACAGGGGAGAGACCACTTCAACTGTGCTGCTGTCAATGAGACAGGGACGCCGGAGCGCAGCCGCTTATGCAGTCGACTTCCGCATCGCGGCTGCGAGGTCCGGCTGGAATAACGCTGCGCTCCGCGCCGCCTTCGTAAACGGACTGTCATCGGTCCTGAAGGAGCACCTGGTGGCCAAGGATGAACCGCGGGAATTAGATGGGCTTATCGATCTTGTTATACGGTTAGACAATTGGTTGGAAGAACACCATCGGGAACGAGACGAAGGGCGTGGCCGGGCACGCGCCGTCCCTCTTCCTTCCAGGTCCGAAACAGGTCCGCCCTTCCCACGCTCCCTGGCCTCTACGTCCCGTGGGGCGACAGCTCCCCCTGCTGACGAAGCTATGGACACGAGCAGGGCCACATTCAGACCACCGAATAAACAGAGGAGGCTTCCCCGCGGGGCGTGTTTTGTTTGTGGCTCAATAGAGCACCAATTGAGCAATTGCCCCAAACGGTTAAACACCAACGCCCGCCCCTAGAAACTGGGCTTAGGGTGGGCCAAGAAATTCACGTGGGACACACACACATTTCCACACGGCTCCCAGTTACAATCCTTAGCGGGGATTTAACCCTTCAGGCCCCAGCACTGGTAGACACAGGGGTCAGAAGGGAATCTGCTAGACAGCAGATGGGCCAGGGAGGTAGGGCTCCCTCTGGTGGCGCTTCCTTCACCATTGCAGGTGCGAGCACTAGATGGCACCCTACTCCATTTAATCACACACAGGACACTACCAGTAACTCTGGTAGTGTCAGGGAATCATAGGGAGGAGATTGAGTTTTTTGTGACTCCTTCTACCTCCCGTGTGATTCTGGGGTTCCCCTGGATGCTAAAACACAATCCCCGGATTGATTGGCCGTCCGGGGTGGTGGTACAGTGGAGCGAGACCTGCCATCGGGTGTGTTTGGGATCCTCGGTTCCTCCCGGTTCCCAGGCTAGGGAGCAGGTCAAAGTTCCCCCCAATCTATCGGCGGTGCCGGATGAGTACCACGATCTTGCGGACATTTTTAGCAAGGATCGGGCACTAACCCTTCCCCCGCACCGTCCGTACGATTGTGCCATTGATTTGTTGCCAGGCGTGGAGTTCCCGTCCAGCAGGCTGTACAACCTTTCCCGACCTGAGCGCAAATCGATGGAGACCTACATCCGGGACTCCTTAGCTGCCGGGCTGATCCGTAACTCCACCTCTCCGATGGGAGCAGGTTTCTTTTTTGTGGGCAAAAAAGATGGCGGTCTTCGTCCATGCATTGATTACCGGGGGCTGAACGAGATCACGGTTCGCAACCGATACCCGTTGCCTTTGTTGGATTCGGTGTTCACCCCCCTGCATGGAGCCAAAATCTTCACAAAGTTGGATCTTAGAAACGCATACCACCTAGTTCGGATCCGGAACGGAGACGAATGGAAGACGGCATTCAACACCCGGTTAGGTCATTTTGAGTACCTGGTCATGCCGTTCGGCCTCACAAACGCCCCCGCGACGTTTCAAGCTTTGGTTAATGACGTCTTGCGGGACTTCCTGCACCGAGTCGTCTTCGTATATCTGGACGATATACTCATCTTTTCTCCGGATCCTGAGACCCATGTACAGCATGTACGTCAGGTCCTGCAGCGGTTGTTGGAGAACCGGCTGTTTGTGAAGGGCGAGAAGTGTGAGTTTCACCGCACCTCTTTGTCCTTCCTGGGGTTTATCATCTCCTCCAACTCCGTCGCTCCGGATCCGGCCAAGGTCGCAGCGGTGAGAGACTGGCCCCAACCTACGAGCCGTAGGAAGCTGCAACAGTTCCTCCGTTTCGGAGTGTTAGAGGACAAGTTTGGACAGGTCCAGCTCTCCACAAGTTCTTTTATACTCACTCGACAGGTAAGCACTGAAAGCCGAGATAGACATGTCCCAACTTGTCCTCTAACACTCCGAAACGGAGGTGTTCCTTTGTCTCGCTTCATCAGCGAATCGGTCCTGACGCGCGAAGCCTCCGCGCGGCTTTCCATGACAAAATCTCTTGTTAAAAGTGAAATCTGCCGGAAAATGGCTGATGCCCAGGTCTTGTGATAACCAGAGAAAGAGCACACGACGGTCTCGTATCCACAGAGCCATCAGCTTAGAAATGATCCAGTGGTTTGTGCCGCATCGCCGCAGCTCGCAGCGCGGCGCACCGACCGTCCTTTAAAGGGGTCCTTAAACCTGTAGTTAAAGTCCTTATTCTCTGTGAAGCCCGTAAAATTTTCACTGAAAGCCAGATAAATTTTTCGAATGGTTTCCAGGTGCCAGTCTCTAACAGCTTCTGAAAAAATTCTGATGGAAAAAAAGTCCTTTTCATTCCGCCATTTCCAGACAATGAAAATCCGACGAGGGGGTGGGACCACTCCTTCCACAAGGCGTGCTCACAGGCGAATGACGTCACCGACAGGCGTGGAAAAACTCACGCATGCGCACGAGGGTTGAAGCATGTCTGACGTAAAAACATATGAATGAAATCCATATAGTTTTTGAAAAAAATAAAAAGGTACGATACTTTACGGACAGACCTCGTAGTAATTTCACTTCCATCAAAGAATTTTTGCAGCAGTTCATGCAGGCATTTCACATTATTGCAATTTCAGAAACATGGTTTAATGATGATAAAGGCATAGATTTTGAATTACAGGGTGATAACTTGAATTATGTAAACAGAACAAACAAAATGGGAGGTGGAGTTGCTTTATATGTCCATAAAAACATTAAATTTAGAGTAATAGAAAGTATGACAATGACAATAAATGACATGTTAGAATGCATATCCATAGAAATAATTAACAAAAAAAAGAAAAACATTATTGTTAGCTGCATATACAGGTCACCAGGGTCAACTTTAGAAATATTTACAGACTGGGTGGAAAAAACATTCTCAGTATTAAGTAATAAAAAAAAATTTATCTGTGGGGATTATAATATAGATCTGATTGACCCAAATAATCACAAACCAACTGATGAATATATTAATAGGATGTACAGTATGAGCCTCTATCCAACTATCACCAAATCCAGTAGAATAACATCTCACAGCGCTAATATCTTCACAAACAATATGGAGTGTACAAATACTTGTGGTCTGCTTATTTGTGACATTACCAACCATTTACCTGTCTTTATAGTACATGATGACAACTTTAGCACCTGTAAGGCACCCCAAAAACCTATATACAAATGAATAAAAAAACAATAAAACTATTAATGCTCTTCATCAAAATCTGCTAGAGCAAGACTGGAACAATGTGTATAGTGAAAGTGATGCGGATGTTTCATTTAATAATTTTTTAGAAATCTTTACTGCAATATATAATAAATGCTGTCCAATTCGCCAAATTAGTAAAAACAATAGAGTAATAAAATATCCATGGATGACGAAGGGATTGCAAAATGCTTGTAAAAAGAAAAACAATTTATACAGAGAATTTGTTAGATTGGGCAGCATGGTGGCTTAGTGGTTAGCACTGTTGCCTCACAGTGAGAATGCCTCATGGGTTCAATTCCTGTGGCCTTTCTGTGTGGAGTTTGCATGTTCTCCCCGTGTTTGCGTGGGTTTCCTCCGGGTGCTCCGGTTTCCTCCCACATCCAAAGACATGCGGGTTAGGTGGATTGGGATCTTTAAATTGTCCGTAGGTGTGTGTTTGTTTGTCTGTTTGTGGCCCTGCGACAGACTGGCGTCCTGTCCTGGGTGTACCCTGCCTCATGCTCTATGGCTGCTGGGATAGGCTCCAGCCCCCTGCGACCCTTAAATGGACTAAGCAGTAGAAGATGAATGAATGAATTTGTTAGATTAAGGACTGTGGAATCTAGAAAGAGCACTACAGATGCAATGTTTGTTCTGAGAATACTGTTGGAAAAGAGAAGGACAGAAAGAGTTACATTGTGTGTTTGTGGACTTAGAAAAAGCTTATGATAGGGTGTCAAGAGAAGAGTTGTGGTATTGTATGAGGACGTCTGGAGTGGCAGAGAAGTATATTAGGGTAGTGCAGGACATGTACAAGAATAGTGTGACAGCGGTGAGATGCGCAGTCGGAATGATAGACTCATTCAAGGTGGAGGTGGGATTACACCAAGGATCAGCTCTGAGTCCTTTCTTGTTTGCAGTGGTGATGGACAGGTTGATGGATGAGATCAGACAGGAGTCCCCATGGACTATGATGTTTGCAGATGACATTGTGATCTGTAGTGAGAGTAGAGAGCAAGTTGAGTCTAGTCTGGAGAAGTGGAGATATGCTTTGGAGAGAAGGGGAATGAAAGTCAGTGGAAGCAAGACTGAGTACATGTGTGTGAATGAGAGGGAGCCCAGTGGAATAGTGCAGTTACAAGGAGTAGAAGTGGTGAAAGTAGATGAGTTTAAATATTTGGGGTCAACTGTTCAAAGTAATGGATAGTGTGGTAGAGAGGTGAAGAAGAGAGTGCAGGCAGGGTGGAGTGGGTGGACAAAGGTGACAGGAGTGATTTCTGACCGAAGAATATCAGCAAGAGTGAAGGGGAACGTTTACAAAACAGTAGTGAGACCAGCTATGTTGTATGAGTTAGAGACGGTGGCACTAACAAAAAGACAGGAGGCAGAGCTGGAGGTGGCAGAGCTGAAGATGTTGAGATTCTCTTTGGGAGTGACAAGAATGGACAAGATTAGGAATGAACATATCAGAGGGACAGCTCAGGTGGGACAGTTTGGAGACAAAGTCAGAGAGGCGCGATTGAGATGGTTTGGACATGTGCAGAGGAGGGACCCAGGGTATATAGGGAGAAGGATGCTGAGGATGGATCCACCAGGCAAGAGGAGAAGAGGGAGACCATGCAGGTGGTTGGTGTGACAGAGGAAGATACAGAGGACAGGGTGAGATGGAAACAACTGATCTGCTGTGGCAACCCCTAACGGGAACAGCCGAAAGACAAAGAAGAAGAAGAAGAAGTACTGTGGAATCTGAACATAGATATAAAAGCTATAAAAATAAATTGAAATTACGAGAACTAGCAAGAAATTATACTATTTTATTACATAATAATAAAAATGACATTAAAAAGGTTTGGGGAGTTTTGAATAGTATTATCAAAGGACACAAAAATAATTATTCATATCCTGACTATTTTATTGATAATAACGGTGATAATTATAATATGTGCAATGTTGTTAATAAATTTAATAGTTTTTTTGTAAATGTTGGGCCAGACTTAGCGAGCAAAATTTCTACGGGTATGGATAATCAACTTGACAACGCGACTCGACAGTTGAATACAATTTCAAGTACAGTGTTCCTGTCTGGAGTGACTGAGAAAGAGCTAATAGATATTGTTAACAAATGCAAAAATAAATCATCTATGGATTGTTATGACACAGATATGACTGTGTTAAAAAGAATCATACATACCATTTCAAAACCATTAACTTATATATGCAATCTATCATTCAAGACAGGAACATTTCCAAACAAAATGAAAATAGCTAAAGTAATACCTCTCTATAAAAATGGAAACAAACACATCTTCACCAACTACAGACCGGTCTCTCTACTCCCTCAGTTTTCTAAAATACGTATTAGAGAAACTCTTCAATAAAAGACTACATAATTTTATAAAGAAACACAATATAATTGATGAAAGTCAATATGGTTTTAGGTCCGGAAGGTAGACATCAATGGCAATAATTGAAGCAGTTGAGGAAATCACAAATCAATTAGATAAAAAGAAATACGCAGCTGGGATTTTCATTGACTTAAAAAAAAAGCTTTTGACAGTATCAACCATGGAATTTTAGTAAAAAAGCTGGAGAGATATGGCATTAGAGGAGTGGCTTTTAGTTGGATTCAAAGCTATCTAACAGAAAGACAACAGTTTGTGAAGATGGGTGAATTTGAGTCTGGATATTTGACCATAGCGTGTGGAGTTCCACAAGGTTCTGTATTGGGTCCGGTTCTATTTAATCTCTAAATAAATGATATATTTGGTGTCTCGAAATTATTAAAATTAATTTTGTTTGCTGACGATACAAATATATTCTACTCTAGTGACAGTTATCATGACCTAATACTTACTATAAATAATGAATTATATAAATTAAAATTATGGATGGATATTAATAAACTTTCACTAAATTTAAATAAAACCAAAGTCATGTTCTTTGGACACTATAAGGAAGACTTAAACCAAAAATAAATATACAAGTAAATGGTGTTGATATAGATACTGTGTCAGAAATAAAATTTTTAGGCGTTATTATAGACAGCAAATTGAGCTGGAAACCACACATCAGACACATACAATCTAAAGTATCTAAAAGTGTCTCAGTTATTAATAAAGCAAAGCATTTCTTGGATTATAATTCACTGTATTTATTGTATTGCTCTTTAGTGTTGCCTTACTTATCATATTGTATCGAGATCTGGAACAACAACTATAAAAGTTCACTACAATTCCTCTTCATCCTCCACAAACGGGCAGTGAGCATTATACATAAAGTAGGATTTTATGATCACACTAATAATTTATTCTTGCATTCCAAATTGTTAAAATTTTATGATTTAGTTAATTTTTATACAGCACAACTTCTATATAAAGCAAGTAAAAGCATGTTACCTGCAAATGTTCAAAAGCTCTTCACAACCAGAGAAGGAGGTTATAACCTGAGGGGCTGTGGTAACTTTAAGGTCCATCCTGTAAGGACCACGAGGAAACTTTTGTGTTTGTCTGTGTGTGGTGTTAAACTGGGGCTACAACTTAAGCAGTGTTCAAATATCCATCACTTTAAATTAAAATATAAGGAACTTGTTTGGTCACAATATATGGGTGTTGCTAGGGGATGGGAGGGGTGAGGCAATATAATATAATATAGTATTATATAAGACAGTATAATATAATACAGTAAGAATATAATATAGGAGAATATAGTAATAGTATAATATAATATAATGTGATATTAAATAGTATAATGTATGACTAATATGTATATATGATAGTAATCATATAATCAAATATAACGTTATGAATATAATACATAGTAGTTTAATAATTAACGTGTGTGTATGTCTTGTCTGTCTTGTCTGTCATCTGTCACTCTGCCTGTACCAAGTACCAAACAATCTATGGCATCCACACTCTGCAGGACTTAAGAGTAATGGTACTTCGGGTAGTGTCTCGGCCTTGAGAGACCATCCAATTGTAAGCCCTGACATATCGATGCAACATGACATATTAATGCAATGACCTCATACCTTTACCAGGTTTAGTGGGCAGTGACATCTCAGGGCATCTCGGGATGTGACCTCACAAAAGCCCTGTGTTTTTAATGCACTCAACACAACCACCTCTCACCACACATAGTTAATAATGACAATAACAATTTAAATAAATAAATAAATAACAATAATAACATAAAGTTAATGACAATAGGTTAAAAATGATGGTACGTGGCTCTGGAGTGTTTGTTTTGTCCTTTGTGTGTTGTCTGTTGCCCATACTGCCTCATGTGTTAATTATTATATACAGTGTTGTATGACTATTATTATCATTGGTATTATTAGTCATTATTATATGTGTGTATGCATGCAAGTAATATTATTTTATGAATTAAATGTATATAGATAGGTATACTTATATATTTTGTAGATATGAAATTAGTTATTTAATGAATTATAGTTATTAAATATAAAAATATAAACTTACAATTAACTGTATAATTATCTATATTTAAATTGAATACTTGTGTGTACAGATGTGTATACATATAAGTAGGAATATATATATATATATATATATATATATATATATATATATATATATATATATATATATATATATATATATGTATGTATGTATGTACGAGATCTGTCCGTAAAGTATAGGTCCTTTTTATTTTTTTCAAAAACTATATGGATTTCATTCATATGTTTTTACGTCAGACATGCTTGAACCCTCGTGCGCATGCGTGAGTTTTTCCACGCCTGTCGGTGACGTCATTCGCCTGTGAGCACTCCTTGTGGGAGGAGTCGTCCAGCCCCTCGTCGGAATTCCTTTGTCTGAGAAGTTGCTGAGAGACTGGCGCTTTGTTTGATCAAAATTTTTTCTAAACCTGTGAGACACATCGAAGTGGACATGGTTCGAAAAATTAAGCTGGTTTTCAGTGAAAATTTTAACAGCTGATGAGAGATTTTGAGGTGATTCTGTCGCTTTAAGGACTTTTCACGGTGCGAGACGTCGCACAGCGCTCTCAGGCAGCGTCATCAGCCTGTTTCAAGCTTAAAACCTCCACATTTCAGGCTCTGTTGATCCAGGACGTCGTGAGAGAACAGAGAAGTTTCAGAAGAAGTCGGTTTCAGCATTTTATCCGGATATTCCACTGTTAAAGGAGATTTTTTTAATGAAAGACGTGCGGGCGGATTGCAGCATCGGCTCGCAGCCGCCGCGACGCTCCGTCACAGGAAAAACACCTCTGTTGGAAGCCTTGAGGACAAGTTGGAACATCTCCAGCTGATAAACAATTTCTCATATACTCACTCCACTGAAAGCCATCAAAAGCCAACTGGATTTTAACAAATGGTTATCAACACGGAGGTGTTTTTCCTGTGCCGCCGCGCCACGTCGGCTGCATCCCGACGCGCGGACCCGTCCGCACGTCTTTCATTAAAAAAATCTCCTTTAACAGTGGAATATCCGGATAAAATGCTGAAACCGACTTCTTCTGAAACGTCTCTGTTCTCTCACGACGTCCTGGATCAATAGAGCCTGAAATGTGGAGGTTTTAAGCTTGAAACAGGCTGATGACGCTGCCTGAGAACGCTGCACGACGTCTCGCACCATGAAAAGTCCTTAAAGCGACAGAATCACCTCAAAATCTCTCATCAGCTGTTAAAATTTTCACTGAAAACCAGCTTAATTTTTCGAACCACGTCCACTTCGATGTGTCTCACAGGTTTAGAAAAAATTTTGATCAAACAAAGCGCCAGTCTCTCAGCAACTTCTCAGACAAAGGAATTCCGACGAGGGGCTGGACGACTCCTCCCACAAGGAGTGCTCACAGGTGAATGACGTCACCGACAGGCGTGGAAAAACTCACGCATGCGCATGAGGGTTCAAGCATGTCTGACGTAAAAACATATGAATGAAATCCATATAGTTTTTGAAAAAAATAAAAAGGACCATTACTTTATGGACAGACCTCGTATATATTTGTATATGTGTGTATGTATGTATATATATATGTTTATATATATGCATATTTATCTTTATATAATGAGTCTACATATGTGTGTACTGTATGCTTATTCTGCTGTTTTTTTGTTTTTTTTTTTCTTTCTCCTTTTCTATTATGAAGCTGTAAATGACGGCAACCTTCTAATTTATCAAGGACTGATTTGGGGGTGGGAGTAAATAAGCTTGTCTTCATCCCACTCCCTTCCAAGCTGTTTTTTTTTTTTTCTTTTTCCTCTCACTACTGCTATAAGTGTGAATATTGTATATGATGTATATGATATCTTGTTTTGTTTTTATATTGCTGGCTTGGAATAAACTAAACTAAAATATCTAATTTAACACAATTTTCCAAAATAAGTAATTAAATAAAAGTAAGTGTAATTAATCATTTAACAGTGTGTAATCCTCTTAATACAATATTCTACAATCAAAACATTAAAGAACAGATTATTCATCTTATAGTCAATGTCATTCACTAAACTCAGTCCATATTAATATCAAACAGACTTTCAGAATATTACTCCCTTAACCTACAACTTGTAGGTTAACGGAGTACTGTACTGTCTTATGAAGTAATATAAAATAATGTCATAATAAAAATGACATTTTATAACCCTGTATTTGAAATAGAAGGTAATTCCTGTTATTTCTTAACAATATTAGACTGAATAAATCAATGCAGTATATTTGTGTTTGTTAAAAAATAAGGAAAAAGGTTCATTCATATTATATACTCTCTACATCCACACCATAATAGCCCTATTCCTTTTCTGTATACTTTGTAATTCTCTGTAATATTATATAGTTTGTATAGACATCTTCTATATGTCCCTTGGTTCCTGGGACTACAAAGACACACTATTTATTAGGTAATCCTAAAAAGCAAATAGACAAAACAGGAAAAAAAAAATGTTGTAAAGGTTACTAAAATTTAATTGCATTTTAGTTAAATAATTTGCTTGTAAAGTGGCTCCATAAGCTCACCTTCACTAACACATCCTCATTGCTTGTGTTCCTTATGTCTTTTTATTGTGTTTTTAAATTTTGAATTTGATTTTCTCTGTTTTTATTATGCTGTGTGAAGCACCTTGAGGCAATCTTATTGCGAATTGGTGCTATATAAATTAATAAATTTGATTTGATTTGACAAGATGAGGAACCAGAACCTGGACCAGCACCTCCTGCTTTGTCTGAAACTTAAAGGCCATGGGGTTCATAATGTTAATATTACATTCTGATAATACATTTTTTTATTGTAAAAAGTTTAACCAATTTGTGTATGTGCATGTATTTTTGTAGGCAGGTGAGTGTGCAACTGGACTGTGGTCAAATTATATCCCACAGAAGATAAGCAGGCTAATGCATGTTTTTTTTCTGTCATTGTAATAAATAGAATAGAATAGAATGCTTTTTATTGTCATTATACACAAAGTACAAAGAAATTAAAAGACAACTCCCGTAGTGCAAAGGTGTAAAAGTAAATGTAAAAAATATAAATATAAAAAGACAAATAAGAATATATACATGTATTTACAAGGGAGCCAGTAGGTGTATATAAATAGACGTCTGCGCTAAACAGACTTTTCCAAATCTGTGCATATATAATGAAAGGGACAGCGCTAAATGCACGCAGTTATTTTTAGCATTTGGGTAATTAATTTGCCATAGATGCACTAACAACCAGTGGAAAGCAGAGGCGATTGCTCTAAGACTCCAAGGGAAGCTCAGCTTCCCCTAAAATGTCAAAAAATAAGTGATCAAATATATACTGTTGTGTGTACGTCATTGACTAAATATGCACTACAACGCGCTCAACTTTTGTTCAGAATCAGCTTCTTATCACTGGTAACAACACAGCTTTCCTCTCACTCATTCCCGAAGCTTCACAGTGCTTTAAACAGTGTGGATGCTGAGCGTCCACAGAGTTCAATAGCGAAGCAAAGAGTGCAGCGAAACGAGACGAGTCATTGGATAAATGCTGGGCTTTGTCCCGCCCATCAGATGCTCAGCATCTCTGGGGGTCTATGGGGCAGTGGGCTGGCCTCGGCTGGCCCGGATGCTCAGCTTCTGCATGATGATTGGATGATCTATCTGAGGCTGAATCCCTTTTTGACTGACAGCGAAATGAGCGAATCAGCAATCTTTTGGTGTAAACATCCGTGGGAGCATTTTTTAATTTTCATTCTGTTCTGAGTTGAACCGGAGACTTTGCTAATCCTCTTAGTGGCATTTTCTTTGTTAAAAACGACTAGTGACAAATCAAGCTTCTATTTCTGTTTTTTTGTTTTGTTTTTGTAGCTGCTTGTGTTTGGAGACTGACTTCTATCACTCTTTCTGACTTCTATCTCAGTTTCTGTCCCTACCGAGCAGCAGGTGCTGCTGAGCTCCTCCACCGTCACAAAGCACTCACAGGTGGACACACTTCACACTAACCTCACGCCAGTCCCAGCTAGCGAGCTAGCTAGGTAGCAAGCGGCACATAATGGCAGACAATTTGAATGTTGTGGACCGGATTTTGGTGAAGCCATTTGATAGTCTTCCTTACGAAGAAAAACTTAGAGTTAAACAACAGGGCAGATCAACTCCTCAGATTAATTTGGTGCAAAAGGTGGGGAAAAGTAAGAGGTCTTTTCAGCTGTCCTGGTATGACAAAGTGAGCTGGCTGACTGGAAGTGCTGTAACAAATAAAATGTACTGTTGGCCATGCCTCTTGATGAAACCATCTCAGGGATGTGTTGTCTGGTCAAAAGTGGGTTTTGGGGATCTGTCCAACTTTGACAGGGCATACAAAAGACATGAAAAAAGCAATGAACATGTGAGTGCATGTGGAAGGTTAAGTTGCCTGGACAGAGTCAGGAATGAGCATGCAATCAATGAAGGTGCTCGCATTCAAGTGGCAAAACATAATAAAGCAGTTAAACAAAACAGAGCTTTCCTAAACCGCCTTATTGATGTGACTTCCTTGCTTGGCCGTCAAGAGCTGTCATTTAGGGGGCATGATGAGAGTGCTGAATCATCCAACAAGGGGAATTACAGGGAGTTTAATGAAACATTAGCTAAATATGACTCTGTCCTGGCCACACAATTCCAGTCATCAGCTGTGTTTTCTGGTATGTCCCATGCAATCCAAAATGACTTGATCTCTGCTCTTTCAGCCACTGTTTCTGATGAGATCAAGGATGAAATCCAGGCTGCTCCCTTTTTTTGCATGGCAGGTGGATGAAACAACTGATATAGCTTGCCATGCTCAACTCTCTGTCATTGTTCACTACGTGGATAGGGCAGGTAAAATTCAGGAGTGCTTTATTGGATTTTTTGATGTTTCTGGGGGAAGAGATGCTCAGTCTGTTTTGGAAGTCTTGAATGAGAACATGCAGGGCTACAATTTCAGGGAGAAACTTGTGGCGCAAACCTATGATGGGGCTGCTGTCATGGCTTCAGCTCTCAATGGTTTGCAGGCCAAAGTTAAAGCAATAACCCCCAGTGCAATGTTTGTGTATTGCTATGCACACAGACTGAATCTGTTTCTGTCTCAGGGGGCTAAATGCTTATCTGAGTGCAGAATATTTTTTGCATCACTCTCTGGGTTTGCCACATTTTTCTCAAAATCCACAAAGAGGATGTCTTTTCTTGAGTCTGCAGGCTGCCCAAGGTTGCCCAGAAATGCTCCTACTTGATGGAATTTCACATCACGGATAGTGAGCACTGTGGCAAACAATTATGATGCCCTCCTGCAAACTTTTGAGATGATCATTGCAGATAAGTCCATGGATGATGACACATTAGACTGTGCCAAAGGCCTTCTGATGAAACTGGAGGATTTTGAGTTTGTGTTCATATTGTACACATATGAACAAATCTTCTCTGAGACCAGCAGAGAGCTATGGATGTTCTGTACTGCAAGAAAAGAATTGAGTCTCTTCTTGCTTTTGTCAAAGAGAAGAGGTCAGAGGGGGCTTTCCAAGCTGTTTATACCAAAGCAGCAGATCTCACATCAGCCCCACAAACTGAGCCCATGAGAAAACGCTGTCTGTCACAACTACAGGATCCCAAGGAGTGCCATCCTAGACAATCTCACAGAGCAGCTACCTCGGCGTTTTGCAAATTTGGAAAGTCTGCGCTTCTTGGAATTGGTCAATCCAGGGAAATTTGATGAGATGAGACAAGTGTTTCCAGAGGAGGCATTTCAGAGTGTCCTGAAAAGTTTTGGCCAGTTCTTTGATTCAGGGAGACTGAGGTCTGAACTTCAAGTCCTATATTCAAACCAGGACTTGCAGGGCAAAAGGGGAAAGCTATGTGATTTCTTGCTGTTTCTGAAAGACATGGAGTTGGACAGTGCAATGCCTCAGGTGTACAAACTATTGTCATTAGTGGCAACGATTGGAGCTACATCTGCAGGTGTAGAGAGGAGCTTCTCCTGTTTAAAGCGGCTCAAGTCTTACACCCGCAACACCATGGGCCAAGCCCGTTTAAGAAGCCTAGCTCTGCTGGCCATTGAGAGGACACTAGTCAAGTCCCTGGAAAAGACGCCTTGTTGGTACGACAGGGTCACAGATCATTTTCTTGAAAAGGAACGGAGGGTAGAATTTACGTATAAATAAACCGACACATTTTAGATGTAGGCCAAAATTGAGCTTCCCCTCCTTGAAAGACCAGCATCCGCCACTGGTGGAAAGTCAGGGGAGATTGGGTCAAGACATTTGATTTTCTTGCAGCAAAAGTAAGCTGTCCTGCTCCTGTCCTGTGTGTCGTCACAGCGGCCATGTGCTGCTCTGTGCCCCCTCCCTCCCTCTCTCCCTCCCTTGTGGACTGTGTGTTCCGAGGGGGGAGATGAGCAGAGCTGCGGCTGCTTGTTTAGTTATTTTGCTACCAAAACCGGCGTGGGTTTATCGTGTCTTTCCCTGTTAAACTGTGAAGTTTATATGTCCTCAGTGCTGATATTAGCAAGTTTCCTGCACTCTGCCCCTTTCCTGGGGGGCAGAGTGCCACCTGTGCGCCTGGACTAAACCATTGTAAAACTGTGCAGGGGTGGAAGGGCCCTCAGAGATCTTTTAATATTATTGTTAGAGCAGAATTATGTTTCGCAACATTTTTACATTCATTCTAATTATATTCTTTTACAACATGAATTCTATGGACCTTAATAAAATGCAACACAGAAATGTATTTAATGCCAGTTTTTTGTGGTCCCCCTCCCATGCTCTGGGCCCTGGGTACATAGTACCCTTTACCCTCCCAGTCCGTCACCCCTGTACATTATATATATATATACAAAATAAAAGGAAAATAAGTATTTGAACACGTTGCAATTTTCCAAGTTCTCCCACTTAGAAATCATGGAGGGGTCTGAAATTTTCATCTTAGGTGCATGTCCACTGTGAGAGACATAATCCAAAAAAAGAAAAAAAATCACAATGTATGATTTTTTTCATAATTTATTTGCATGTTACTGCTGCAAATAGGTATTTCAACACCTGTCAATCAGCAGAGATTCTGGCCCTCAAAGACCTATTAGTCCGCCTCTAAAAAGGTTGTTAGCTCCATAAAGACACCTGTCCACCCCACACAATCAGTAAGACTCCAACTACTAACATGGCTAAGACCAAAGAGCTGTCCAAAGACACCAGAGACAAAATTGTAGACCTTCACAAGGCTGGAAAGGGCTACGGGGCAATTGCCAAGCAGCTTGGTGGAAAAAGATCAACTGTTGGAGCAATTATTAGAAAATGGAAGAAGCTAAACTTGACTGTCAATCTCCCTCAGACTGGGGCTCCATGCAAGATCCCACCTTGTGGCATATCAATGATCCTAAGAAAGGTGAGGAATCAGCCCAGAACTGCATCGGAGGAGCTGGTCAATGACCTGAAGAGAGCTGGCACCACTGTTTCCAAGGTTACTGTGGGTAATACACTAAGACTTCATGGGTTAAAATCATGCATGGCACGGAAGGTTCCCCTGCTTAAATCAGCACACGTCCAGGCCCCTCTTAAGTTTGCCCATGACCATTTGGATGATCCAGAGGAGTCAGGGGAGAAAGTTATGTGGTCAGATGAGACCAAAATAGAACTTTTTGGTCTTAATTCCACTCGCAGCGTTTGGAGGAAGAAGAATGCTGAGTACCATCCCAAAAACACCGTCCCTACTGTGAAGCATGGGGGTGGAAGCATGATGCTTTGGGGGTGTTTTTCTGCACATGGGACAGGACAACTGCACTGTATTAAGGAGAGGATGACCGGGGCCATGTATTGCGAGATTTTGGGGAACAACCTCCTTTCCTCAGTTAGAGCATTGAAGATGGGTCGTGGATGGGTCTTCCAACAAGACAATGACCCGAAGCACACAGCCAGGATAACCAAGGAGTGGCTCCGTAAGAAGCATATCAAGGTTCTGGAGTGGCCTAGCCAGTCTCCAGACCTAAACCCAATAGAAAATCTTTGGAGAGAGCTCAAACTCGGTGTTTCTCAGCGACAGCCCAGTAACCTGGGTGAGCTAGAGAAGATCTGTGTGGAGGAATGGGCCAAAATCCCTGCTGCAGTGTGTGCAAACCTGGTGAAAAACTACAGGAAATGTTTGACCTCTGTAACTGCAAACAAAGGCTACTGTACCAAATATTTAACAGGTGTTGAAATACGTATTTACAGCAGTAACATGCAAATAAATTATTAAAAAAATCATACATTGTGATTTCTGGATTTTTTTATTTTATTTATTTTTTTTTGACCTCTGTAACTGCAAACAAAGGCTACTGTACCAAATATTTAACAGGTGTTGAAATACGTATTTACAGCAGTAACATGCAAATAAATTATTAAAAAATCATACATTGTGATTTCTGGATTTTTTTATTTTATTTATTTATTTTTTTTATTATGTCTCTCACAGTGGACATGCACCTAAGATAAAAAATTTCAGACCCCTCCATGATTTCTAAGTGGTGAACTTGCAAAATCGTAGGGTGTTCAAATACTTATTTTCCTCAGTGTGTGTATATATATATATATATATATATGATGCATCATTTTCTGACTGCAGTGGCTCAAAGAGATTATTCTCAATAATATAGTCTATGAGCTGCCGTGACACCACTTTTTCCAGAATTTTCGAGCAAAATGATAGATTTGATATCGGCCGATAGTTTTTCAACACACTAGGGTCAAGATTAGGTTTCTTAAGGAATGGTTTAATCACTGCAGATTTGAAGCATTTAGGAACAGATCCAGAAGTTAAAGAACCATCATTTCCAGCACAATCAGCCCAAGAGTGGGCCACAGGTCCTTAAACAGTTTTGTTGGTATAGGATCAAATAAATAGGTTGTGCTTTTTGTTGACGTTACGAGTTTCGTCAACATGCCTAGAGAGATACTATCAAATTCTATAAATCTAGGTAATACCTCAGTAGTGGCACCCACCTCAATAGCAGGGTGTAGTGGCTGGGTTAAGCCATGGTGGGATATGTTCAACCTAATGTCATCTATTTTCTTCTCAAAGTAATCCAGTAAATCTTGTGCTGTAAAAGGAGAGTGAACTACAGGTGGTTGTCCATGAATAATTGTTGCCACCGTGTCGAACAAGAACTTTGAGTTATGCTTGTTTTTGTTGATCAAATCAGAGTAATAGGTCCACTTTGTTGCCAGTAATGCATGCTTATAGTCTAAGATAGCATCATGCCACGCAAGGTGGAATACTTATAATTTTGAACGACGCATTTCCATTCTACACCAATTGCCTTATGCTTGAGGTCACGCAGGTAATCACTGAACGAAGGTAAGTCTGATTTGGGGGAGCGCAGTTTTAACACAGGTGGTGCAATCATGTAGAGTGTAGTTTTGACCACTGAGTTTAAACTATCCACAAGTCTGTCTACTGACTGGGTATTTGTCAAATGTGAAGCTAAGACATCAGGCAGTCTATCTTCGAGTTCAGTCTTAGTTGAGGAGTTGGTGCATCGCTGTAGTGATATATAAGGTTGTTGTTCCACTAAACATGGCAGCGAAACTGTAAACTTAGTAAATGAGTGATCAGAGACCACTGATGTAACAGGCATGATGCCAATATTCATGACAGCAATACCATGTGCAAGGACCAAATCCAGGGTATTTCCACTAATGTGCATCAAGTCCCGAATGCATTGCCGAAATCCTAATGCATCCACAATTTCCATAAATGATTTGCAGAGGGGATCAGAAGGCTTATTTATATGAACGTTAAAGTCACCAATGATCAAATGTTATCTGCACTAGTTGACAAGTTAGAGATGAACGTACCAAATTCATCTAAGAATTCAGAATATGGGCCAGGAGGCCTATATACAGTGACAAAGTAATATGGCTGATTTTTATTCTTCTGACATTGGTCATGCGTTATATCCTAAGCAGAGCAGAGAATCAGATGCTCAAACGAGTTATATTTGTGACCCCCAGCAACTAATAAGCTAAAAGTAGATTTATACATAAGAGCAACACCCCTGCCTTGCTTCGCATGATGAGGGATGTGACTAAATGTATATGGTGGTGGGTAGGCCTCATTTAAGGGGAGGACAGCTGTAGGTTTAAGCCAGGTTTCACATAGCCCAATCATATCTAAGTGATGATCAATAATTAGATCATTGATCAACAATGATTTTTTTAGGACAGTGATCTTGTGCTAATGAGACCCAGTCTAAGGACCTCAGTGGGGTTGACAGTTGAACTGTTTGTGTTTAGGGGTGGTTCCAGAGTAGCATATATAAGATGCCTAGTAGTAGGTTTAGGTTTGAGACATTCCACGCGTGTTGTAGTTAGCAGATACCAAATCTTTGCCACTGCTGGAACAACCACTGGGCCATCCTCAATTTCAACATCATCCAATATAGTAATGGGTATTAAGTTTGGAAAGCATATCCCTCTATGATTTTTTATGGACACGTCTATGGAAGCAGGCCATAGTCTCAACCTCCCTGGCAGATAAACTGCACTATCACCATAGTGGATTTTCTGCACTAATTTCCCCACTAAGATAATGGATCCACACCCACATTTGTCATAAGCCTTGCAGGGTCTCTAATCACCTGCTCCATGGCCTGCTGTAAATTCCTAATGTTAGAGCTCTATCTATGTTTGCAGACAAGATGGCGGCACCTTCCCCAGTAGGGTGGAGGCCGTCTGGCATCAGCAAGCCACAGCAGCCCCAGAATGAAGGCCAGTTATCAATAAAGCTAAAGCCTTGCTGTCTACAAAATTGCGCCAGCCACCTATTTGACAATGTCAGCCTGCTAAATGCCTCATTAGTACCCGGGAGGGGAGGGGACCAGAGACTATTAGTCAATGCCGACACATCTTTCTGGCAAGGTCACAAGTCCTCTCTATGTCCATTTTTGTTACCTCAGAGTGCTTCATCCTCTTATCATTGGTGCCGATGTGAATAACTATGTGACTATATTTCATGTCATGTTCCTTAGTCTGTCTTCCCTTCTGCAGTATCAGCACCCTAAGATGAGATGCAGTGTCGGGAGCTCTGGCTCCAGGAATACATTTAACATTTGCCGGTGTCTGTAACCTGACTTTGTGGGTGACAGAATCTCCTATCAATAACGTCCGGTGTTATGGCCTGGAGACAGGAGTGGAAGTCACGGTGGGCTCAGAGAATTCGCATCAGGCAGTTCCAAGGGGGAAAACCGATTCACAGTTCGCAGTGGCGAGTGTGATCGGGGTGCCACAATTGGGCACCAAGCCCTACAGGCCTTCCTCCGTCTAGCCACAGTCCAAAAGCTGTCCTCCACAGCTGACGTTTCTAGGCTGATGCTAATGGGCTCGCTAGCCAGCCCAAAACTAACCTCATCTGGGGTGCCCGTAACATCTAACTCCACTGAGCTAAGAAGCTGCTCTAGCTTATGGACACAGCTCTCTAAGAGAGCCACCCTATCTTCCAACATCACACAGGATTTACGGAGGGTGTAAAGTAGGTAAAGTGGTGTACTTTGTGCACTAAGGAATTCAAGAATGTAGCCAAGCAAGCAGGAGCTAACCAATAATGGATAAGCTAACCACTCCTAAGGCTCACACAGACATAAATAAATGAATTAAAATTTACAGCAGTTACATTGAAGGAGTAGCAGAAGTATTAGACATGTAGGAACAGTAAAAAAATAAAATAAATAAAAAATTAAAAACCCTCCTACAAGTACACCACTCCTAAGATTAACACAAGAGTAAAGTACTCAGCTAAAATTCACAACAGTTAAACTGAAAAACTAACAGAAGTATTAAACAGGTAAAAAAAAAAAAACAGCTATAAAAGTAACGACGGGGGAAGGGAGGAGTCGACCTAGCTAGCGAAAGCTAACTGCGAGTGAATGCTAACCACTACCGATTCACAACAGGACTGTAGTTAAATCACGTTCAGAGTAGATACAGTTAATAACCAGAAGAGTGCTAAACAGAAATAAAAGAAACGTATACAACTGTGTGAAGTTCAGAATAGCGTCACAACAACAAACAATCCATCGGAAGCAAGTTGCCAGATCTAGATTTTACTCTGCAAAATTTACTCTGTATGCTTTATGGCCCCTTCATACATAACACAACATTGGGTAAAAGAAGCAGAAACCGGAAGAAAATCCGCTAACAAAAAACAAAATGGGGAACTGCGAAACATTCCCCCTGCTGTCGGGAAGGAGGCACATCACGTTGCTGCTGTGGAGAAAAAACAAAAAGCACACACCATTAAAAAAAAACCCACAGTTATAATATATCCCTCTTATCGAGCAGACAATACAACTATGAACCATCTGTTCCTCTGTAAATGACCCATGGTCATAGACATTCAGTCATGAAATGACGTGAATGAAACAGTGCGCTATTATGTCTACATCTGCTTGCCCTGCGTGTCTGGTGAGCAGTGCACTGAAAGACAGACACTGTGTCATGTGGACCATAGCTCATGTGGGTGACGTGACATTCAGATCACCAGCTGAGTGTACACATAACCAGATGGTCCCTTTCACATGGGACAGCCTACCGATGTGCACTCTGTGGGCTTGATCCAGCCTGTGGCAAAGGCAATATACGAGGTCTGTTAGAAAAGTATCCGACCTTTTTATTTTTTTCAAAAACCTGATGGATTTGAATCATGTGTGCTTGCATGAGCCAACCTTGAACCTTTGTGCACATGCATGAATTTTTTCACGCTTGTCGACTGCGTCATTTACTTGTAAGCAGCCTTCGTGTGAGGATGGGTGTAGTCTCTCTTCAGATTTTCTTTGCAAGGAAAATGGCGGAACAACTGGAGCAGCGCAACTGCATCAAATTTTGCCAGAAACTGGTCGACAGCCAGGTGAAAACCATTTGGATTATTCAGATGGCTTTCGGTGACAATCCTATGGGCATCACACAGATTAAGGAGCGGTACAACTGGTTTAAAGACATCTGCACAACTGTGGAGAGCAAGCCGCGCTCCGGTCGGCCATCAACATGCTGAAATGACCAGATCATTTCCAACGTGAACGCTGTGGTGATGTGGGACCGTGGTGTGACTATCCGAGAAATTGTGGAAGAGGTAGACATCAGTACTTTTTGGCACATTCCACTGTGACAGAAGATTTGGCCATGAAAAGAGTTGCAGCGAAATTCATGCCGATGGCTTCGGCACGAAGCTGATGGTGGAGCAAAAGTGCCTCCGTGTTGAAGTCTCACAGGACATGTTGTGACATGCTCACCTCTTCCACAATTTCTTGGATAGTCACACGACTGAAAAGCCACCGAAAGCCGTCTGAATCTTCTTAATGGTGGAAGACATGTCTCGTGAGACTTCCAACACGGACTTGCTTTTGTTCTCCGCCATTGCGGTTTCATCCCGATGCACGAATTCCGCCGCACATCTTTCATTACAAAATCTCCTTTAACAGTGGAATGTGCCTAAAAATGGCTATGCCCACCTCTTCCGCCATTTCTCTGGGTCCCACGACGTCCCGGATCAACACAGCCTTCACTTTGGTTTCCACCTGGCTGTCTCTCACAGTTTCTGAAAAAATTTGATGCACTGCTGCTCCAATCGTTCAGACACTTTCCTGACAATGAAAATCCGACGAGGGGGGTGGACCAGTACTCACTGAAAGCCTGCCCACAGGCGAATGACACAACCGACAGGCATGAAAAAACTCACGCATGCGCACGAAGGTTCAAGCTTGGCCGATGCGAGCGCACATGATTCAAATCCATATAGTTTTTGCAAAAAATAAAAAGGTCCGTTACTTTTCTAACAGACCTCGTAGCAATATGCACAATGATGGATGAAGACAGGCTAAAGGATTACTATGAAAAAGAGATGAAAGTGGTCACCAACAATGAAATTATTGAGGTATTTTGGAAAGCACACAAAGGAGAAAAATGCAGAGTAATCTCATTTCTATATAGAAACTTGATGTTGTGCAACAAATCCTACTCTCTGTATATCAAAGAGAAGTGGGAAAAGGAACTGAATGAAGAAATAACTGAGGAGGAATGGCATTGTTCATTTGTTCATTCAACACAGTGCACATCCACTAGCTGCAG